>NW_013668474.1:59600-80769 GCF_000517525.1 Limulus polyphemus | reverse complement strand
TAGTGGGCAGAGCACAGATAGCCCATAGAGTAGCTTTGTGCTTAATTACAAAACAAACAAAAAACTCCTGCAGTAGTGAACAAAGATTTGTGATAGGAAGTTTACAACATTAATGTATAAGCCACAGACTTGTAAGTTTGTTACTTGTTTCTTTAGAAGTTCTTGTAGCTCCTGAAAACATTTTCGTTATAAATTTTATCTGTTTGAAAGTCATAGAAATATAGTACACTTCCATTTGTTAAACATACAACTGAACTCTTTAAGTAATTGATTGAGCAATTCATAGGAGGATTGATTACTTAACATACCCGTTACAGATCATAGCACAGAGAACAAAGATAAAATTCATCACATGGCGATCCATTTGTTTTTGTTTGTTTCGTTATTAGTAAGCACAAAGCTATACAATACAATGAGTTATCTGGGCTGTACCTACCGCAATTATCAAAACCCGATTTTTAGTGTGATAAACCCTCAGACTTTCCGCTGAACCGTTAGGGGGCGTGGCGACCCAAGTACTTTTTCGGGATGAAAGCGAACCTGGCGTTTGAACAGCATAAACCTAGCTAGTTACACTGGCTTTATTGTAATCGTGTAATAGTAATGATCTTTAATTGCAAAATACAGCATCGTAAAAAATAAACACGTACCTGCATGTTGCTCAAATTGGGATACTTTAAATAAGCTAAGTTGTACTGTATATGTAGCTTATTCATTAGAGCACATAACCCATCCCTTCGAAAATGTTTTTTATGTTGCGCTACGTCGCCACTAAATTACAGTACGGTGTTGTTCTCTATTGATATACGAAAAAAAAACAAAAAAAACGTAGTTTACATATAATACTTTGTACATGTGTACCATTATTTCCTGTGGATCTGAAACACTATCCTAACTACGAAACATAAACATAATGAAGTTGTTGAAATTTTCAAAACAAATAATTAACGTCTGATACCACTAGACACCGGGTTTCGGTACCTGTGGTGGGCAGAGCACAGATAGACCTTTGTGTAGCTTTGTGCTGAATAACAAACAACAACAACTGTTCAAAAATTTTTAATAAGAAAATATAACAATAGTATCACAAAGAGCAATCCCAATATTTCCTAAAGGTATTCATTTGTTTGTACATTAAATCATTACAGCTTGATATTTTGCAAGTTTAATTGTTACTCTTATATATATAGCACATTCACAACCCCAAAGTACAGAGTGTTTTTTTGCAGCAACGGATTGCGAACCATGAATTTTAGGACTCAAAAACCCTGATTTGCTAACCACTAGGCTATACTTACGGCATTATAAAATGGAAAAAAATAACTTATATTCCTAACCATTATATTCTTCAATTTCTGGCGTTAAATTTGCTGAAAGAAAAATGTAATATTTGAAGTTTGTTATTTGCTATTTTTTCAGTTACATTCCACAAATAAAACCTTGTATCAAAACTTAAAATCAAACGTTCCTTTACCTTTTGTTAATTATTGGGCATGCTGGGCTGAGGATCAGAAGATCAAAAGTCTGATCCTCACCATATTCCAATGAGCACGTTCAGCAGTAAAAGCCTGAAGGTAGTCGTGTAAGCAGTGGGCGCTACTCTTAAGTTCTAAGGTACAGACGGCTATACCTGAACATTAGGGTCTCTGACCTGGTCACTTAGCCCTTCTGTCACATAAGGTTGCCTTTCAAATAGAAAATACAATACCGAATCTTCTAATAACGTTTTATAATAAGTTTTCAATGACTGGGTTGGCATGGCGCTAGTTAGAATCCTCGTCCCACCAAACATGCTCGCCCTTTCAGCTGTTGGGGCGTTATTATGTGACGGTCAGTCCCACTATTCGGAGGTAAAAAGAGTTGACTAGGTACCTTTCAATGATAAAATAGGGACGGCTAAGTGACTGAAGAACTTTTTGTTGGCGATAAATGAACAACACGAAACTCCACTTGTTTTCAAAATAATGTATGTATATTCTGAACAAGTTAAACGTATGTACAACAAATTCTTTACACTTTAGATATCATAGGCATATCATAAACACTATATATGTAGTTCTCTTCTTCTTGTCAAAAGTTCACTTAGGCCTATTCAATTGTTTTAGAATTTCAGTTGACAAGCCGAACTACCTTTCTCTATTTCTGTCGCTCTAGTGTTCTGTGTGTAATTAATTCGTTTACTCTGCCTCGTTGAGTTACTGCATTGTATCCTGAGCTTCTGATACTCGTCTGCGTTTTAGTATTTAGGCCTACTTCCAATAATCGTTTGTTTTTTGTCAAAGTCCACACAGACAGGTTCAATTGCTTCAGAACACCCTTTAACAAGACAAATTATTATCCTAAAGTGTAAGAAAACTGTTAATCTCACTTTAACATATCAACCGTTAGGCTATTCACTCCTACGACGGTCAACTTTTGTTTTCTAACCTTTTCTTTGGACGTACTTCTACTTCCTGTTCTCTAGTCTCTCGTTTGCGCTGTCTGTCTGCTGTTTCTACTCATCTTTAACTATTTGTATGTTTATTACTTAATCGTCTGCCCGCCTTCCAGCAATCTCAATATTCTCGACGTCAATGTATTGCACGCGACAATCGATAGTCTCAACATCAATGAATTATAAACACAATTTCCAACAGTTGTCTGCTTTTAACTCTCATATTATAACAAAAACCCAAACAACCATAAAATATTCACTCACAAAATATATTAATCAATAATATCTAAACTAAACAGTCTTTTATATCATGACACAACTTAAATACAAAAACATCTGATAGGGTAAGTTATGTAAATACAAACAGCATTATTTATTTAAAAGCAATAAGATAATACCACAGTGAGTTTCCGTTTACTATAATAGATGCACATGCGGCATTTATGCCTAATACATATGATTCACATAGAAAAATATCTTCAGTAAGTTATGATGTAAGAATCATTTGCTGTCTGTGTTTTAATAAATAATATTTTTTTTTACCAATTTATCATTTTCCTTCCCCAACACTCCTAGTGGTTCCTTGAGGAAATTATCAACTCTCAAGATACTTACTGCTTTTGTTTTGCATTCACACAAAAATTCAAAATAATTTTTGAAAAGCTAATTGTCACAGTGGGCTCTAATTTAAATTGGATATTTTGTACTGCTCCATATCATTAGTTTTCTCTAAATATTTGAACCACTATTGTGATGGTTTTGGATCAATAATATTGAATTATTCTTTGTTTGTATAGTTATAGGTTTTACCGATAGGTGTCATGCTTCATGTAATGTTTGAACCATCAGTTTATATGCAAATTTAATAGTTTTAATTAAAACATCTAAAATATTAACCAACCGAATATGATAAACATAAATTTTAAGAAATAAAAAAATTTAGAAATTACAAATATACATGTTTTATTATTGTCATTCCTAGAGAACCAGAATTCTAAGTAATCAGTGATGAGTGTTATTTGATGGATTGTTTAGGCAGAGAATTCATGATGAAATTTAGTTGAATGGACGGCAACTGCCTATTGTGGAAACACAAATGTAGAGACCTGAAGACGAAAGACTTTAGAAACGGGCCCGGCATGGCCAGGTGGTTAGGGAACTCGACTCGCAATCAGTGGGTTCGAATCCCGTCCCATCAAACATGCTGGCCCTTTCAGCCGTGGGGCGTTATAATGTGACGGTCAATCCCACTATTCGTTGGTAAAATAGTAACCCACGAGTTGGCAGTGGTGACTAGCTGCCTTACCTGTAGTCTTACACTGCTAAATTAGGGATAGCTAGCGCAGATAGCCCTAGTGTAGCTTTGCGCGAAATTAAAAAAAAAAACTTTCGAAACGTCGTCCTCTACACTTGTGTTTCTACAACAGCCAGTTGCCGTCCATTCGACTAAGTTTCATCGTGATGAGTATTATTTTTGAAAAATATAAATGTGTAACAGAATTACTATAAGGGTTACTTGAACTGATTGTTTTTTTTTCTTTTCTTCTCCAATTTGTGATGTAAAATTCATACTGAAACAAACGATAAAACATCTTTCATTTTATTATCACTTTCTGTACATTCGACGTATTTCTTCTCCGTCAGATGTTTACACACACGCACAAAATGTCTTGTGTAATAAATGATTTAGTAATTCATTTAAAGAATACAAGATCGTTTACAAAAACGACAGAAACCTTCTTCGCCAGCTACGTTACATGAGTTGGATATAAAGCATTTCAAAGGTTAAGTGTTTCATTTTATATTTCTCTTTCTTAATATATTTTTCTGACTAATCAACCTGTTAATTTTCTGAAGGTCATACAAACGCATTCTATTTTTTAGAATTTTAAAGTAAAAACAATAAACAATGACATTTCAAATAAACCATGTAAATAATTTCTGTAAATTTAAAATTCCACAAGGAATATAAATTATTCAAGCATTGTTTGGCAAAATTCCTTGACGTACTGATTTATAAAGTTACTTACTCAACTGAGTTCAAAATTAAAAATGGTGGAAAGGGCACAGATAGGCCAATGAGTAGCTTTGCGCTTAACAGCACACCAACGCCATCAAAACTAAAAGCCACAAAAAATTCATATCGAAACGTTCATCAGACGAAACATAATAGTTTTATTTATAAACATAGATGAATTATTTTCGAACGTTCGCGTCCCTACCGCCTATTCTTATTTGACCAATTAGTGGGATTTTAGATTGTCACTCTAAAAGCACACCCATAATCCCAAAATGCGAGATACGTTTTCGCGCCAACGGTACGCAGACCATTAATCCATAGATTCACATTTTGGCTACACTAATCAATTGGCAACACCCGATCATTTTTGTTTGTAGTTAAACACAACGCTTCTCAATGAATTACTTGTGCTCTGCCCACCACGGGTATCGAAACCTGGTTATTAGCGTGTCACTAAGGAGGGGGTGGAGCACACTGGGCCCATATATATATATATAAAGATAGTAACACCAAGCCGCTAAGAATAGGTCACGAATTATATTTTAACCATCATATCCGTAATTATCCATCTATACGAGTCTAAAACATGAGATATAACTGACACGCTGTAAGACTTCATGATTTCTTTAACACTTGATAGCCAAATGATGGTCAATATTTGAGGGTGTGATGCACTCAATCTTTCTGGTGTAATTCAATTTGTAATCCATTAATAGCGGGAAGCCATAAGTGACTATTTCTTATTTGTGTCTCATTTGATTGAAACAAATTTTCATATTTAATTAAGACTCTTTTACCTTTTCAGTAATTAATCTTTTTTTTTAATTAAAGACTACGAAGAACGTAAACAGTTTTACAATGGTCTTCAATTAAAGCTCCAATAACTAAGAGTGATTTAGTAAGACTACCTAATTACACAACGGTTATCCTAAAACGCGATGTATCCAAGATCAATAGTAAATATTTCCAAATTCACTTTTCTTCGTCACTTGTATTCTTTACATTTTGGAAATTACGTTCAATGGAAATATATTAGAATATTTTGCACCACTTAATTGTTATATTTCTTATGTGCTTTTTTTACTCTCCTAATAAATTTGTTCATAACTAAAATCTATTGATCGTGATCTACTTAAGTCATTATAGAAAACAAATGACCAATAATGACTCCCAAATATTCATAAATGTAACTTAACCCTTTTATAACCAGGCATTTTGTATTCACAGGAACAAGGGAAAAATCGGAAAATTTGACGAAATATTAAAAGTTTAGAAATGGATTTATTGTACATATTTTATTCAAGGCTCTACAAATCACGACACTGGATTCAGTACGACAAGCCCTTGTCAAAATATGCTTATATGGCCCCTGGGAATAAAAACAGCAAGTGTACGAAGTACGCCCCTTTGATAAACAAGCAGTTAAATTGAAACATTATTAAATCATTTGATAAAGCACGTGACCGCAAGCCTTATTATTATTTGGTACAATTATAATAAATATTTTGTTAATAAAAGTTTCATACACTTTCATTTGGTTACTGAAAAAAAGGGGCATTATAAAACATACACAAAAAATTGGGATAAAGAGAAATTTAACTCAAGAATAAACTTCTCACAACTACATGTGCAATCTGGTGGGTTTCAGATTCTCATATTTATAACCCACGATAACTACCAGTGTGGAACTTTGCAAAGATTATATGACTGAAGTTCAGTTTTTATTTATTTATTAATATAGAAAACATTACAGTTCGAAAGTCTGATGGTTTGTCTCTATGTAAGATAACTTGGAAGATGTTGAAGAATGATTAAAGGTGATTAAATACAATATTAACAACAGAGAATTGCTGCTTTAATCAAGAATAAACCTTCCCATAAGAACTGAGTAGACAAGAAATTAATACAATAAATTGTATTGTTAAAAAACGAAACGTTTAGACTCTAATGCTCATCAAAATATTTCTGCACAGACAAAACTGAGTACACGGAAACATTCACAAGTTTTAAAGTAGATTACACTTTACATAAATTCTCATAGCAAAACCTCTAAGCTATTATTATTATTATCTGCAAAAAATACCAAAAAGTCCACTCAGATTTTTGCCAAAATGCTATCAAATATTATTTATAAAAAAAACTGCAGGGGCCAAAAATAAACATACCAAAATGTTCATAAACCAAAAAAATCAAAGAAGTGTAAGAACTTTTACATTTATGAGGATGCAATCCTTTTATTAGGGAATTGTTTGTGCTTTTTTAATTAATTTTTAAAATTAATTTTACCCTTGTAAATTATTCTAAACTCAAGTTATTGTAAGCTGTATTTCTTTCAAAAAGAGATTAACTGTTACCATTATAAACGACCATTAAAATAAACTAAAAAGTCTCCAAGCACTGATGCAGACTCAGTGAAATTTAAACTTAATGAAAAGTACAGTTAAACTAAACATTCTACCCTAGAAAGAGAGTCAAAACTGAATAGAAAATTGCATCAACTATTACACAAGAAAGGTTTGACACTTAATAAACAGATCTCATAAAATGGGACTAAAACATTCAGATAATGTTATCTATACGTACTTTCTTACCAACACTGTAGTATCATTCTCTTAGGGAAATAGGTATAACAATTTCTTTTTCTAAGACATTAATCTAAACTGACATCCTGATCAGACTTTAAGTGAACTTTTAAAACAAAAACAGCTTAGTACGATCTTTGAAGGAATAGGCAAAGGATGTTTAATACTGCAAATCTTAACTTCAAAGGAGATATCGTAATTTTAGATAAAGAGTAGAAAACATTTATTATTTACTTAGAAATTTTTACACTATAAACAAAATATGCCCATTGGTTACAAGTTTTTATTCACAATATGTTTTGGTTACATACACACAAGACAGAAAGTTATTGTTAAAAACCAAAGAAAAAAATCATGTACTTTCAAAATTATTCCAGGTTTTGTATTCTATAACATTTCCATGTTTTGGGAAATATTAAAATTAGAACAAATCACAAAAATATTTAATGTTTTGAAGTCTATTTAAAATACACTGAATTCACTTCAGAATAACCTCAAAAATGCCTATATGATTGCAGTTCATGCTGATTTTTTTCTGATTTATTTTTGGCAGGGAAATAAAGATGCTACAAAAACACAAAACACATATCTGGGTTTGTAAGAAAACTATAATATTTACTAGAAACTCAGAAGTGAGTAAATGTAACTGAATGTAAGATTTTGTACATATATTTATAACAGGTGGTACACTACAAGCTTGCATTGCTGCTAGAATCAATGCCAATTTCAGGAGGTGGGGTGTGCTGTAGGCGGAGCTGTGGAGCCACTCCTGTAGTGCTATCAGCTTCTCCTGATTGGGTACCTTCCATATGTCGAGGCCTTTTTACTTCAGATTCACAGTCAGATGTGGTGGTGTCATCATCATCGTAAGAACCCACTGATGCTTGTGTAGCTAGATTGCTAACACTCCAATTATCATCAAGTGATTTTAAAGTAGCCACTCGACATTCCAGGGCACTGAAAAGCTGCTCTGCATCTTTGGGATTTGCCTACAAAAAAAGAAATGAAACTCATTAACAAATGCTTATTACATTCAGTTATCAATGAGATTATGTCTAATCAAGAGTTTTTGGTATCCTGATAAAACAAAAAACTTTGTACATTAAGGAATAAACAAGAGCTCCGTGACTGATCTGCACTTCCAATACGCATTCCTGCAACACAGGAGATAGATGTAGTGAGAGGAAGAAGTACTTTCCCATTATATCAAAACAAGGAAAGAACAGTCCACTGCAAATTTCAACACTAGAAAACTCTAGATTCAGAATTTTCAGGACAACAGAAAAATTCTTGTGAAGATTAACAGACTAATACTTTTACACCTTGTTCATGGTGTTTCTCTTATTACTGATCCCAATTAAAAAAATATACTTTTACAACTTGTTTAATTGATTAGTTTACACCATAGAGGAGTTCAGCACTGGCCAATGCACAGGCTATCTTCCCTCCATTTAAGGATTCCAGTCACAGCACATAACTAAGTACCACCTACCACGTAGTGGCAACTGATCCCAATTTAACTACTTCTACTTCTCATTCAATTATTTGCTATTGTGTACAATCTTTGTTTTATTATCATTTTTTTATTTACTAATGTTAACACAAAGTACCCAATATAAATGAAAGAACTGTTATTTCTACTGCTATTATATACTGGAGTTTGGCACCATCCTTAGCACCAGCTCTCCTCCCTCCAATAATCACCTCAACTTAAGTTTTATATACTGGAGTTTGGCACCATCCTTAGCACCGGCTCTCCTCCCTCCAATAATCACCTCAACTTAAGTTTTATATACTGGAGTTTGGCACCATCCTTAGCACCAGCTCTCCTCCCTCCAATAATCACCTCAACTTAAGTTGAGATTATCATTTTCAGTTCTTAAATGATAAGTGAAATTTACCAAGCCAAAATTTCTGCTTCATTCACATCAAATGTATGAAATATTACTTGAAATGTTGTGTTGTACATTTAATGTTTGAAAATATTATAATAAATAATAAGAACTATGTTATAGATTAAGTATATTAAAATGTATCAATTTTTTAGTAGGTTTATTTGTTAAAAAAGTTACTTTCTTTCAGGAAAGCTAAAACAAAATATAATAGTATCTATCTACACTGCTATCCCTAACATTGTCACTTTAGTTTTGCCTTTACTTAAAGTAATAATACATCTGGAAACCAAGAAGTATGAAATGCAAAATAATCTTGGGAAAAATGTCATGAATTACCATGTTTGTTCTTTTATGATAGATAAATAATTAAAATACTTATCTGTTTCAATTGCATGTACTTTCGTGAATTACCTACTCCAAGCTTTAGTAATGACAAAATAGAGATAAATAAAATAAATAAGTAAAATATTTCTGTATTCTAATGTCCTCTTTTGTTGTTGTTATATTCCTTTTCTTTGGGACTTACATTTCTGAAAAAATCTGTAATATAATGAAGGCTAAATGCTAAGCCTATTATTCAAGATAATTTTTATTTCAGAGGTTTAGGCCTTGATAGCATTGAATTGAAGTTATATTTTACAATATACCAAGTTTGAATTTTTCATATATTCTTAATGTAAAATCAATTATTCTGAGATTAATAACTAAAAGCAAACATTTATAATTATAACCTTCCTTAACAGTCTACAAGGCCTAACACAGTAACATTCCTAAGCCTGTTCTACAAAGTGAACTCTGAATTATAGTAATAAGTCTATAGTGACTTGAATTTATCTTTTAAGTCTTAGGCCTAAGCTGTTTTTAATGGTTTGTCCATTTGTTGTATCAAAGTTACAGAATGTGTTACTCGTTCTCTGGTCATTGCAGGTATCAAAGCCTGACATTTACCATTATAAGCCCTCAAATTTCCCAAAGAAAAAATCACGAAGCAGCATTTAATGGAATATAAGCCTTATTATCTGAAATTAGAATATGTGCAGTTTGGATTACAAAATAAAAAAAACCTCAAAGCCCACATTACCTGAGTTTAGGTATTAAGCCTTGCAGACTGTTATAATCATGGTAATAGAACAAACATTCTCTATGCCTGGTATTACTAAGTGACTAAACAATTTTACAATCTAAGCATAATAAACCAAGTTATATATTATATTCTCAAAATAACCCAAAATAATATCAATATTTATAAGAAATTAATAAGAATATTAATCACAGTTTTTTACTCACACCAACCATGCTTATTTATGATGTTCTATTTCTGATTTAAAAAGTACATTTTTACAACTTTTGATGTTCCTACTATTACTGATCTGGTATATAAAGTATACTTTACAACTTGTTTATGATGTTCCAATTATTTCTGATCTGGTTTTAAAAATAATTCACAGTTTGTTTGTGGGGTTCCTATTATTACTTATCCTGATCTAAAAAAAATATACTTTACAGTTTTTTTTGGTGTTTTTAACACCACTGATACTGGTTCAACCTTATCTATGTCAATGACATTCCCAAATTGTTTTCTTTCTCACAGTGCAAATTCTTAACAAATTTCCTGAAACTTAGTTCAAACTCATTAAATTGTATCTAATTTCTGCTTTAAAAATGATGTAATTTACTAATTATTGTTATCATCTTTCAGGACAAGAAATCCCCAAAATTACATAGTGACTCATCATCATGAAAAACAAAAACAAGCATTAAAGGTAATTTCTTTTATTATTAATGGGAAAGTTCCATTTTATATGTCCGGTCAATTTCAACTTAAGTGACAGTCAATAACATACTTCTTTCGATACTTTATTTTGCCAGTCACTACATCCAGCTATGAGTCATAAACGTGACAAAGACTGATCAATACCCTACACAAACCTGACAAAGATTGGTCAATACCATACACATATCTGACAAAGACTGGTCGATACCCTACACAAACCTGACAAAGATTGGTCGATACCCTACACAAACCTGAAAAAGACAGCTTTCAAAATGGCATCATGTATCATAATTATTTTTTCCAACAATATTCTTAGTCAAAATCAACTTCTTATATTTATGTGCTTTTTTTAAATACAATACACTGACAATAACACTCAATAAATAGAGAATTGAGTCATTGTAATACTTTGCTGTCACATATTGTAATCTCTAAATTTAACTAAGCTTACCTTTCAAATAATATAAATTTATGATTAAAATTAGATTGTGCTTACCTTTCAAATAATATAAATTTATGATTAAAATTAGATTGTGTCTTCAGAAGTTCCAAGCAGTCACTACATTAAGAGGACACAAATTACTAGTCAGCCCACTTTATTTACTCTACATTGACGTACACATCTTATAATATATTTATATCAAGATATTTTCAAAGACGAGCTTCATTAGTAATTGTTCAGATCAATGCTGTGATGTCATGAAATGGTGTTAGAGAGTTATGGTAATAAAGCCTTCAATGGGCCTGCAGTCTGTACGCCATGCAGAATCGAACCCTAGATTAATTTAGCATTGTAAGTCCATAAACTTATTGGTAGCCCACTGGGGAACAAGGAATAAAGGAAATCATGCAAAAACTGCACATGAAGCATTATATTTTCAAGGGATGATAGTTTCGTAGTAAATGAAACCCTGAGCTTTGGAATATTCATAGAAAATGAAAATATATATATTCATGGCTTAAAATCAATAAATATATTTACACAAGCTGGAACTGGACAAAAATGAAAGTTGGAATATTTCTTTAATTTTCTTTGTGAATTACATTGAATAAATGTATATCATGACAAAATAACAATCATAAAATATTTTTAAGTCAATTAAAAATATGTTTTTTACAGCTTGTTTATGATGGCTTTACTATTACATAATTATGATTTAAGAATACTTTTGCAGTACATTTATGGTGTGTCTATTTCTGATACAGTCTTGAAATGTATACTTACATGTTTACAGCTAGTTTCTGGTGTTCCTACTATTAGTGATCCTGGTTTGAAAAATGTACTGTTACTCATTCTACACTAACAGTTTTTGTTTCACACATTACAAGAGGGGAATTAAATACTGATTAACCACAATTATTTATTACTGCAAAATCAAAGATATTTTGTCACATGTTTTGATCACATTTGTTCTAAGAATCATCAGTTAGCTTGATAATATATGAGACGACATTTTCATCATAAATAAGAATCATTAAGGTATTAACTCATCACATCTCCTTGCTAAAT
Organism: Limulus polyphemus; assembly: GCF_000517525.1. Classification (NCBI taxonomy): domain Eukaryota; kingdom Metazoa; phylum Arthropoda; class Merostomata; order Xiphosura; family Limulidae; genus Limulus; species Limulus polyphemus. Next base: position 68,554 of record NW_013668474.1, on the reverse strand, counting down.
TCACAAACAATAAATTTTCTTTCTTATCTTCACAACATAATTACTCCATTAAAGATTCAAAACACTTTATTAATCAAATCCAGTCTTTAAAACAATCCCATAATAACATTATGGTCTCTTTAGGTTTACCTCAGTCCCCTTGAATGAAGCTGTTTGCTGTTTTGAAGACAGATCAATTAGGGATGACACTTCTCCACTTGAAATTAGCAATATTGTAAACTTCACAAAAAGTTATATTGTATCCCCCTTCTTCAAGTAAATAAATTCTATTCTCAACTTCAATAATTACCTATGAGGTTTACCCCAAAGTTATGTTGTATCCCCCCCTCTCCCATTACTTTAGAAAATTTTCATGGATTTTTTTTCAACCATTATTCTTCCCAATTGTAACTTAATCCAAAATTTGGTTGAGATATGTGGTGGTTATGTTTGTAGTGTGAAGTCATGGTGACGTCAATTTAAACAAACTTTTACACTGATTAAACAATTCACATGATGATATTAAACTTACAATTGTAAACAAACAAAAATAAACCAGCTGATTTTTTTTGGATGTTTTGGTAACTAAGAACTGATTTTTTCCTACAAATATCAGTTTTTCAGAAACCTTCTGCAGTAGATTTGTGTCACACTTTTTCTAAAAATGTTCGTGCATTTCATACTATTAACTTAAGTTTTTGTATTTTTTTTAGGATACTGATCTCTTCAATAAATTCTTAAGAATGTGGCTAAAGATGAATGATATGACCCGATAATCCTTGATAAAGCTGTTAACAAATTAACTCGTAAGATGAATTGTCTGATCTCACGACAATGATTTATATAAAAAAAGAAGATAAAGTTCTTTGCCTATTTAAATCTCCGAGATTTCAAACCAAATAGGAAAACATTTTTCTAAATATATAGACTGCAAATTGCTTATAGACCTCTTTTTTTTAGACCTTTGTAATCCTCTTCCTTCATTAAAAGATAACAACTTTGGACAAAAACAGAATCTATAAAATAAATTGTGAAGACAAAATAGACCAGTTAATTTGTAAAACAAAATATCAATTGAATGAATACAAACTTGTAGTGGAAAACAAAAACTTTATTTTATCATCTGTTGCAAAACATTATATTAAGTATAACTGCCAAATTTTATAGAACAAGATCAATTAGTTTGTTCTCTGTGTAATTACACTGAACTGAATGTAAGAAAGTCACTGGAAATAGTTAAACAGATTTTTCTTTACATAAAGACAAAGGTCCTGGAATTTCAGTCCTCTAATTGTATTCATTTGGGTGTATGTGTTACAAACACACGTGTTTATGTACTGGTGCTGTTTCATTTAAATAGAATGTTAAATTTATATTGCCACGTATTTTAAAGTTTATGTTAATATAGTATATATTCTGTTGTCTCAGTTGTTTTGAATTTCATGCAAAGCTACATGAGGGCTATCTAGCTTATCATCCCTAATTTAGCAGTGAAAGACTAGATGTAAAACAGCTAGTCATCACCACCCACTGCCAGCTCTTGGGATACTCTTTTACCAATGAATAATGGGATTAACTGTCACTTTATAATGCCTCCACAGCTGAAAAGGCAAGCATATTCAGTAACAAGATTCAACCCCCACAACCCTCAGAATACAAGTCAAACACCCTGGACAACCTGGCCATGCCCAGCTCCTGTTGTTTCGTCAATTTTCATTCTACCTAATGATAGCAAAAACAAATATGGCTAAAACATGTAGCAAAATATACTTGTTTTTACAATAATACATAATTGTGATTTAATGATGCATTACCTTCTTTAATTATATAGCACAAGATGTATGAATAGATCAACTGAATACTGATTAATTGCAAAACAATTTAAAATATTTTTACATAATTTGACATTTTGCCTTTAGGCTTTCACAAAAAAATACTTGTGTGTAATGATGATAATATGTAAACCAAAATATTTTTGGTTTTGTATAAGAGCAGGGATTGAACCAGTTCTTGTGCGTCATCCTACAAGTGTAAATTCACAGGTGCTACTATCATACAGATAATGCATACATTAAGAATGTACATAACTTGAAATGAATTACAGTAGACCTTATCATTAATAAATAAATTCTACCCAGACAGTTTTTTTTTATTTTCACCTACTAAATCCCCCTCCAACCCCAGATAACATGTACAGACTTCTAATGTTGTAGTGATCTTAAATCTGGTTCAAACACACAGAGAAATCTTTCTTAGCTCGTGTTACCAAGAATATAATAATATAATTATCTTTCATGTAAACATTCTAAGTAAGATTACATACATCATAAAATTAACTACATAACCAAATATAAAAAACTAGAATAAAGTGCTACATAAAGTGACAGTTTTTACCCACTAATACTTAGAAGTATTTTGTTCGTAGTGATAACTACCAAATTGATACCGGATATAAAAAAAGTATTTAGCTTTACAAAGAAATGTTTCTAAATACAAAAGTATGTAAAAGGGAGTTCCAAGTGATGCTATTACCATTATGAGATAAACCTTGACTCCATCTGTCTCCACTGCACTAAGACGAATAGTTTTATGGCTAGCTTGTTCCAGTGACATTCCTGCCCACACTTTGGTGTTGAGTACTAGTCGTAGACTACCTTGGGTTCGCATCACTACCAGCAGAGTAATTCAATTAATATTGAAAAAATCTATGCTGATTACTGTTCACATTACCACAAAAAACAAATACAATACCAATATGTTTTCAAAACTACTTCTAGACAAAATTTATTGTGGGTTTACAAGTTTAGTTGTTATAAGATCCCTAATAGCATGTGTCAACAAAATAAAAACACTTAAATATGTTTGTTTATTTTGTTGTTAAGCACAAAGTTACACAATGGAGTATTTGTGCTGTACCCACCAAGGGCATCAAACCAAGGTTTTTTTAGCATTATAAGTCATCAGACTTACTGTCGACCCACTGTAGGGGGGGGGGCAACTTGAATATATAAATTAACCCTAGTAATCACTGCTTGGGTTTCTTATGTATTCATATTGAAAGTAAGAGATTCCATCAAATCTTTTGGGTAAATTATATACACTGAGTATTTTGACAGTTAACACAAAGTAATTATAACTTCATGTGAGTTTTGTAACTAGAATGCTACAGCTGGTTATAAATAAGATATGTTTGGCTTGTTGCATCTTCTTAATTAATAAACTCACTCTGTTTAGTGTTAACACACTTTGTTTACATGTGTTTCCCTTGAATACAAAACCACTAGAAACCTAATAACAATTTCAAAGTTTCACAACTTTTACTATAAATCCACATGTTGCAGGTGCAATGATAAACAGTTGAACATCAATAAATGACCGATATCTTACCGAGTCGTGATTGCAATGTCCCATCCACCTCTCGATCATTCAGTCGCAACATACCACGGCCCTTCTCTACCCAAGAACTATTTTTTTCAAATGCAAAAAGTTTGCAGTTGATCTGAAAAAAAGTTATGACTATACCTTGTAAATGCAATTTATTTCACCAGATATACTAAAATAATACACATTTATATATATTTAAATGATGAAGTTTCTTGAGCAAATAAAGCAACATCACTATTGTATGTACTCTAATTTACCATACTACATTATTATTTTCATAACTGTGACCAAAGCAATAAATTAAACTATCTTATATACTCTAATTCTAAATGTTAAAGTTTACTTAGGTTGGAGTACAACATAAACTATTATTAGTCTGGTTGTCAAGCTAAGTTAGAGAATGTAGTATGTTATTATCATTATTGTGATTATCTACATAGGTTGGAGTTGGAGTATACAGTACGTTATTATTACTGTTATTATCTAGATACATTGGAGTATATAGTAAGTTATTATTGTGATTATCTACATAGGTTGGAGTTTTTCATACATTTTCACTGTATATTATACATTATTATTATTACTATGATTATCTAGTTGGGGTGACATTCACAACATGTTGCTAGTAACGTGAATGTCTAGTAGCTTTTCAGGACTGCATTGAAAAAATTGACAACAACTTACTATTTATACTAATACAAAGAGTTGTAATTTACTGACCATAAAAAAAATCACTGCACACCACAAGTTGGAAAGAAGTTTACTAGAAGTAAGCTAAGTAATTAAATTCTACCAGTGACAGTATTAAGTCTCCAGGTTAAAACTGTGATAAGAACATATTTCATTTGTAAGTACAAAACTCTGATACTAATGTTTGTTTCTTGTAATGAAAAGAATGAACAACAGGAGAATGTAGGATTAAGCTCCAAAACAACAACAACATATAAACATCCACTTTCCAGCCCACCTACACAGAAAGGCATTAAATTCTAAATGATGATTTGGTCAGGGTCACTGTTTTTTTAAGTGTTCATTACTTTAAACAAACCACAGAGTATTTTAGTGAATTTACACACAGGCAAGCTAATAGTTTCCCACTACAAAAGTAACTTTCATAAATTAAACAGAAACAGATCCCACTTACCATAATAATAAGCATCTGTTGATCCTGGGATGAAGGCATAACAGTTACTTTATGATAGATATAAAATATCCTTGCATTTAGAGAAAGCAAGCTGACCTTCTCCCCTAATTTCTGAATTAAATACTTGCCAAGTTTTTATTAAAAACAAATGTCTTTTTAAAGAAACATAATGAAATTCATAATAATTTAGCAGATAAAATTAATATTGTAAGATTCAAATGCCAGCTGAGTGTAAGTTTAACAAGAATGTTGATTGCATTAAAATAAGCCATTATGCTCCTAAAATATCATACCAACAGTACACAAAAATAACAGAAGTTCTGTAAAACTCCAAATGTTTATTCATGTTCTGCACAATGAATAATGGGATGCAGTATATGGAGTTCTAAACCTAGTGAGTTCAACAAGTAACATTGAGGTACTTTGATGAATTAGTCCTACTTTTAAAAAGTTCCTTTCACTTTGAACCTGCTGCTATGTTCGACATGGAATATAACAATTAAAACTGTTTGCTGTTGTTTTAATTAGGCTTGACATAATATAGTTAGTAATACAGACCAACTTACAGTTTGGTATGCATTTTACTCACATGTACATGAATAGCAAGTTATGTGATATTTTCAAGAATATTTTTGAAGGTATCAGAAACAATCATTATTATTTTTAGCTGTAAGATCTAAATTTGCAATAGCAATAAAGTTGCAGAATATAAAAAGTTTTACTGTATTATTTACATGTTATCTCAGTAAACATTTCTAGTTTATGAAGACTTAAATTTACTATTTTAAAGATCCAAATGTCTCGACTCCTATTTTTTTTATTAAAGAGAGACCACAGCTGTGTGTTAAAACAAAGAACAAACATTTGTATATAAACAAACCATGCACTAAACTGTAAAGTCAACAGTTCCATTTTACATTTTAACCAATGCTGATTTATGTCATAACATTACATTACATTTAAAATCTGATAAAACTTGTACTGTTAAGAGAAATGAGTCGAAAAGTGGAGAGTAGGATTACTGTCTCACGAGTGAGTTACGTATCACTACGAGTCTATGCAAATTAAACCAAAAATATTCAGTTGCTTCTACCACTCACAGGATAAAACATTTCATCTTACCTGGAGAACATTGGATTCTCCTTCTTCTCCTGTTACCACAGTAACTTCCTCATACTTTCTTTTAACTTGTCTAGCTTGATACTCTTCAGCTGATTCTGTCAAACTCTTGGCTGTTTTCCCTACCACCACATATAGCCTTAGAGATTTGTTTACAAAACATAAACAATGCTTAATTACACTCTCTTAGAGACCAGTAACAAGAAAATGTCCCTATAACATTCCATCAAGGTGTTGTGTTCAGATAATGATGCGAGGTAGGCCTTTTGAAAGGGTCATTTATATCTGCAGCACATACTCAGACAATATCAATATGACCTGATGGCAATTACAATTGGAAGCAATGTCCAGAATAGTTCTAGTGTATCACATTTTATCTCACAAGCAGGGACAGTGCAAGAAGGAGAACATCACTGCCCAATTCCTTAATTTAATTTGAGATTAATTTTATTTTATATTTCTCTCTTAGACTGAGTAATGAATGGCCAATGGAACAATGATAATGTTCTTTCTATTCAAGCTGAAACTAATACAAAAAGTAACTAAACAATGTATGATGATTTAAAGGTATAAAAAAACTAGAGCATTGAATAAATCATCTTAAGTTTAAGTGATTAATGCCATTTCTATTTGGGATATCTGGTTTTAGTCAGCAGCATACCTTGGCTTCACCCCACCTGATTTTGTTTTATGTTTACTCTCTATGTAACTCAAAATGAATATTCTTAGCAACAAAAACACTATCATCCCTGGATGACATTAGAAAATATTTCTTAAATTATTAATGTAAGGTTCATTTATCAAAAAATTAAACACTATTATCATAAAATTTTGACCAGTACACAATGGATTCTAATATAAAATATTTGGAATATACTTGGAAGGAAATACACACATCAAAAATTTAAAATACTTTTAACTTTTGTCCTATACTACTATTTATTCTACACGAATGAAATCGAATATTCTAATACATTCAAGCAAGATATCAACCTTGTCTGTGTGCTTTAGTATCATAATAAATAAAAATATAATGAAATCAAAAGATTATATATAATATATACATATATATAAATAGGTTTAAGTAATAACACATCATTCTGCTTAAGTTCTAAGCTGTTTAAAAAACAACTCCCTAACCTGAAAATGTCTGATTACAGATAATAACAACTGAAGTCTAAAAACTTATCTATCTTTGTTTTTTTCACTTGGGATTAAATCTTTTGGATTTATTTCATATAATTATTTGAAAGCTACTGAAAAGTAGGAAAATTCAAATTATCCATTATCAAACTTTTATTCAATTAACTAATTTTTATTTCAAATAATTACACCATTTACACATCTGTTTAGTTATCTTAATTAAAAAGTGAATACATAGCCACTAAAACAATATGGCATTTCATAGTTCATAGATTGACTGACAAGTATATTAACTGATGAAGAAGAATTAAAGTTTATAGTTTAAACGAAAATAAAAATAAGTCATAAACTGATGGACAGGCAAAGGAATAGTTCGCTGTATAGATGAAAACACAGGTTTATAAAGGCCAGTTTGATGAACAAGTATATATCTTGTCTAAGAAACAGGTTAATAAGAACATGGATGAACAGACAAGTAAACGAGGATTGGTGGAGACAGATACGTGTGTGTGTGTGTGTGTGTGTGTGTGTATATATGTATGTATGTATGTATGTGTATATATATATATATATATATATGGTTTAAATAACAGGTACATGAATGTATTTACAAATAGATAAATAGACAGATAAACTGAAGAAGAAGCAACATCTTAATGGATAGGTTCTAGAATAAATATCCCACAAGAATAGTTCAGTAACAATACCTGTGCATTCTTGTCTTTCATCTTCTGATGAACTTTTCTGAAAAGCCTGAAAATTTAATTGATTGGAAATGCTTGAAGATGAGTCACTTCCTGGATCTTCATAAGTCTGGATAATAAATTTAAAACGGGGATACTGGAGTACCATTTAGGTTCTAACATATTGAAGTAATGTGGTCTTATCATCTCACACAACGAATATCATGCTAATGCTTTACAAATTCAGAAAAAAACATTCACTGTTAAATTTCAAATCCGCTTTAGTTTTAGTACTGAGTTACTTGACTTTTATTACTTGGACACTAAGGTGATGCCAACTGATATTTATATAAATTGTTATAATCACTCTTTTCTTGCTCCCTCAGCTTGTACAATCCAGTTATAATTAATTACTTTCAAAGCCACAACATAACAAGAAGACACCATTCAATGATATTGAAGGTACCTAGATGATGTCCGAATACATATTATGACTAGAGACTAAAAGGACATTTTTTTTACTTACAGATGTCTCTCAACCATACATGTATTTAAATTTGTTTGTTTATTTGAGTTCAAAATTTGTAGAAAGCAACATAAGGGATATCTGCACTAGGTATCCCTAATTTTGACTAATAAACAAGAGGCAAGGAGGCTAGTCAACAGCACCCACTGTCAACTCTTGGAGTCCTATTGTCTGACCGACTAGGAGAATTTGACCATCACTCTTATAGTGGCCTCCACCACCCCAAAATGTGTAGTACATTTTTGTGGAAATGGGTCACAAAGCATGAATTTTTGCATTCACATTTCAAGCACCCTAGCTTCTAAATTATGCTCAGCCCTCAGTCATCTCACACAGCCAAATTTGAGTGGCAATTTAAAAGGTTATTTAGATCTTTGAATTTTTTGTATCACATATGACACATAATCAGGACAATGAAACATTAAGTCCTCTGCAGCTTTCCTTCAAATATTACACACAAAGATTCTTCTCATAAGATGTTCACAAATAATTTTATTTCTACTTTTAATCAGATGAAAAACAATGTTTCTCATGAATACCTAAGCAGAAAATGATAGTTTGTGTATTCAACAACTATACAAATTTAATCATCCAAGCATTTTTTTACATTTTTATCATGTTAATTGTAGAACACATTTTGCATGATTCAACAAGCCACGCATGTGTATCTGGTACTCTGGCATTGGTGATGGACAATGAGTCACTAAAATTACTAAATATGCTTAGTAAATGTTTCTTCAGATCAGAGGCACTGTGAAACATGACTGACAAACAAACTTCTGGCTCATTTGCAGTATTTTCCCATGACAGTGAAAATTCATAGAACATTTCAACCAATCAGGCTTAAATCACATGCAAGCAATAACAATTTGTAATTGTTTTCACTAAAAAATGCCTAAAACCAAAAACAAAAACTATAAAAACTTTACTAATAATAATAATGATATCTTTTATGAAACTAAAATCCCAATTACAA
>NW_013668474.1:51581-58654 GCF_000517525.1 Limulus polyphemus | reverse complement strand
AAATCAGACGTCTAACTGGCAGTATGCGGCGCTGGGATGCGGGAGGCATCCGGGCAAACGGTGGATATACCCGATATTGACTTTTCGATGACTAATTATCAATGTGTGGGTCATGATTGACATTTTGTAATGTGATTTGACAATTCAATAACGCTTTTGAGCTTTCACTGACAATACTTATTAAAGATAATTTTAAGCGTGAAAACTGTCCATATTTTGATGTCATGATATGTAAATTAAAAATTGTTATTTTACTGTGATAATCTTGTTTTTTTGTGCCCAATAATGCATAATTTCATTTAATAAACACGTTTAGATTGAATGGTAATTTATAATCAGTCACAAGAACGTCGAATCTGAATCACTTGAAAAAAACACGGGGGTGCTTAAAAGGATATTCTCTACCATATCTACTGAGAGGATATTCTCACTGTTTATGAATGTTGTTTAATCTGCTTTTTTAATTTCCCTAGTATTTATGGCAATTTTTGTTAAATTATGACCACTAGCATAAAATGCCTGGACTCCATTGTGGGGTTCTAAGACCTTCTCATGATTCACATCGGCCCCAGTATATTGATCGAACTCCTCCATTACTCTTAATTTATTCTATAGTTACCCCAAGGGAGGGTTTATACCCATAAACAAATTCCATTAGGACACCTACCCATGGTAGATGAGAACAGATGTAATGTTTGACTTGGGAGTGGTATGAACATAGTTTCAAACATGGTGCCCCTGGGATCCTGAGGTTGTCCAAGAACAATACCTGATTTGGATTCAAGTTTGGCAACCCTGAAAACCTACTTTTAGACCCCCATCATGTCTGGATTTATTGTTTCCCCTTTTGTTTTCCCTCTTGGTGAGGGGAAAGCTACACTATATATACACCTGGAAAAAAGAAGATATTCTCTACCATATCTACTGAGAAGATATTCTCTACCATATCTACTGAGTATCTACTGATCTACCATATCTACTGAGAAGATATTCTCTACCATATCTACTGAGAAGATATTCTCTACCATGTTAATATAATAAGTCCAAAAAAATAATTGAAGTATTCCAGCAGCAATGTATATCAACAAACTAAACTATTCTTACTTAATGACACATTAGTACTTCTGACTAACCTATGTGTAAAGTTTAAAATCAATAACATTTGTTTGACCTTCCAACCAGAATAATCACTTACCACTACACGTTCATGAAGGTTTTGTCCAAACACAAAGTTTGTGGGGCCTGAAGTGACTCTGAAATTTAAAAAAAACATGCAATGAAATACAAGACCCTTGCATGACTAAATATTTTATTCAGTAAAACACAGCATTATCTATTTCTATTAAGGGTAAAGTTCTTAAATTACACTCTCAACTGATCAATAGCACCCAGTGTTAACTCTTGGACTACTCTTGAATAGTTGAGTTTGGCAATAACAATTATAATGGACTCATGGCCCTGAAGCAAGGAGCAAGTATTTTTGGCAATGGATTACAAATCATTAATCCTTGGACTTACAGTCTGAAAATACTGACCTATACACCACGCCAGGCCTGGCAGTGTCTAAGAAAATACAGAGGATCTTGAATACAAGTTTCATTTAAAATTTAAACTTTTATCATGCTGAACATTATTATGAAGTGTTGTTGCCTTTAGCTGTTCCTGGAAAACAAACTATTTTCTTTATCTGGTTCTGAATATTTAACCCATACACTACACTAAATTAGTTAGCTGTACCTTACAGTTCTTTAGTTTTGTATCTCATACTATTACAGTTTTCTGGTCAAAACCTAGTCCATTTTAATTGAACATCATATTAAAGGATACACTACATTGGTGTTAAAAACATGATAACAATACAAAGATGCAATGGTTTCTATTTCTAAATTTCTCCCACACATGACTTTAAATAAATAAATATTTACATTTTTAGAACTAAAATGAATTTCAAAAAGGCCCTTATCTCTGAAATACTGAAAACTTTTCATTGTTAAGTTTGAATTCATGCTGTCAACAAAACATGTGACTAAGAATTTCCAATTTTCCTTTATGCATTGTACAGCATGCATAAATTTTAAATAATTCTACACCCTCCCACCTTCCATGCAAGTTATAGTGCAAGTATCATAAGACCTTACATAAGCTTTGCTTTCTTGCTATAATTTAGATTTTATTAAAAGTTGCAGTCACAATTAAACTCGTTATGGGGAGGTAGGAGGAAAGGTATTTCACAGATAAGTAGCTGTTTGAAATTCTTTTAATTCTAAAAATGTAAAATTCAAATCGTGTAGACGTGCCTATGAAATACTGAAAGCCAGAATACCCACATTGTAAGAGGTGGGAACAAATTAACATGAAAAGAACCAAAAAACATAAAGCTCTAAGTCAAATGAGAGGAAAATAATAATCTAGACCACAAGAAGTATGTAGCCAAGCAGAGTCTGAGTAGAATTCCCAACCGGTAAATAGTCTCCAGATCTGGATTTCAGAGAGAATGAGCCGAGAGATTCAGATCAAAGGGGCAGTTTAGTGAGTAGCAATGATGTATTGAACCATTCAAGCCAACAATAAAACAGATGTTGAAATAAACAGACAGGAAGAATACTATTGTCCTGCTTCTGTAGTGGAAGATTTTCGGGTAATCAGCCCAGACATGTACTATAAAAAGATGTACTCAGAGGCAGTGGCTCCTCTTCATCCATAATGAAAATGGCCAGTAAGTAACACAACCTGCCAAATCAGTCTGTGCTCAGGAAGAACCAGAGAAAGACCCAAGCAGGCCTCAAGGATGTACACAACAATGGGAACTTCAAATCATAAGTAATAAATAAATAAGTAAAAAAAAAAGCCCAGGTCCATACTGGTTTGGAGCCAAGACATCTAGTGATAACAACAGTCCTGTTTCCAACATCTCCATGTCACACAAGGACATGCATGCTGATGTGGGATAGGTACCCATCAAGGCATCATAATCTACCTGACAGCACCCTCTGCTCACTTCCAAAGGGCAACACCCTCTCATGGAGTCTAGTGTAGAGGGTACAATTTTGTCCAAAATAAATAAATAAGTATATCCAACATGTGAGAGTCCTGTTTGAACAAATCTCACAGGAGGTGAAATCATGTTGTTTTTTTTTTGTTGTGCACAGACGGGAAAGATTTTCTCACCTCAGACATCCCTAGATTTTCGAACAGAGGTACGGTGGTGTGGCAAAGATAAAACAGCAAAATAAATATGCAGATTCATCGCTATGCCAACCTAAAAGATATCTACTAAAGGGTACAGACCGGGAAGGCAAAGACATAGCCAAATGATGAATGGGATGAGATGTAACCTGAAATCCACGTTTGAGGTGATCAGAAACAACACAACAAATAAGATGGATAAGTTATACAAAGCAATTCACTAATGTGGATGATGCAATATCTGTAGAATGAGAATCATCATAGAGTATCAATAACCTGTGTCGATTCCCTCAAGAATATAGCATTTTTGCAAAATAGGAACAATCAACACTGACTGACCAGATAGAAACGTTTGCCACGAAGAAAATTAAAGTCAGTTCGAATAGGTAACACAATAGGAGAAAAACAGCACTGACTATTGCTAGCAGCCCAACTCTGGTATGAAAACTAACAGGATATAAGCACTGAGCATTCCTGGAAAGAAAGGAGTAAAAATGAGAAATAGTAACAGCAGAAAAAATAAATAAATTCAGAAAGACTCTGAAGTGAGTAATGAAATAAAACATGTCTTCAGGGAAAGATGGTAAGAGTGAAGAAGTTACAAAGGGTAAAACAGAAGAAGTTGGGCAGCTTAGTCAGACTTAGATCCCATTGAGAACAATGCCTAAGTACTTGTGGGAGACATAATAAACAAATCTGGAAATAAAAAGCAATAAAAAAAAGATTTTTAGTATTATCTAAAGATTAAAAATTGGTTTTGGATAGTTAAATTTTTACAAAATGATAGAAAAAAAAGGCAATATTTTCTCTTCACATTGAGTTACACATAATTGTTTAGGCACCACTTATAAAAAAAATTGTATTGTAATAAATTAATAAACCATTTCACAATGACTTTTTTTTAGTTCTGTTTTATATTTTTTTGGAAAAAATAGAACATTCAATTTAGGATGATTTCTAAATATTGTGAAATGCCTTTAGCATTATCTTTAACAACTGAAAATACCACTCTATCAGTTTTACCACATGCACACAAACAATTTATGACAAAATTAGAACTTCACAAGAACTTCAAAACTGTTAGTTTTTTAGTTATTAATTATTATATACATGAACAAAATATTTTGCAATAACATTTTTTACACAGTTTCAGTAGTTTTCAAGGCTCAGATCAAACTGGAATCTTACCTATGAACCAAAATAAGCATATAAGAGAAAGAATATTCCCTGTCCCTTTTTCTGAAGGCCTAACTCATACATATTGCAAACCATGGTGACTGTCCGAGCATTTGTCTGTCTCCTATATTGCATTTGAAAAGTTGTGTATGCAGGCAAAACTCAACATTCACTTTTGAAATGACAGGAGAACAGGCAGGAATAATGTTGATGCCAAATTTAATTTTGCAAGCTCGATATTCTACACTAAATTGTTAGGAATTAATAACACTATCATTCAAATTTCAAAATGTGACATAACTTAATGAACAAAAATGTAGATTTACCGTATGTTATTGTTGAGCGGCTCTTAGCATGACTGAAATGCTCAACAGTTGCTTTCCCCTTAAGTTAAAAAAAAGTATTAGGTGTGTTTTTTGACTGACTTAAACTGGACAGCTTCAGCAATCAGATAGCTGCACAAATCTTTAATGTTCAAAAACCATAGTGACCTCATACAGTATTACTGTGTCTATATACATTTTCTTACTCCTATAAATGTAAATAAAACAGCTATATTACTCCAGGTGGTTTTTCCACCTTTCAATTTGTGTACATGACAAAATTATTAGAGAAATTTATATATTCAATTAATGAAATATTTGATTCTTTTTTTAAAGATTTATACAAGTCATTTGAATTTTTTTTTTCTCAAAGTTATACAATATTTGATTTTAAGGTTGACTGATTAAGAAACAATTGTTCATCTTAGTGTGGAAACAATCAATAATTCAAATGTGGAAGCCCTAATATACACCTAATCATCTTTATTTATATCAAATCCTGTTCATCAAAAAGTAATGATAGAGAAAGATGAAAATTCTACACTAGCCACGTAGTTGGTTAAATGATTCAGCCAACATGCATTATTAAAGTAATATCGAGTTTGACCCGAGTTCAGAGAACACTTACATAGGCTCTGATGGTCCTGATGATTTGCTACATTCAGATTTAAACAGTGATTTAAAAGGACTGTCATCACTGGACCTAAAAGTCTCAGAAGACCTTGAAATGGAAGACGTCACTTGTTTCTTTGCCCCATTACTACTGTTACTACTCAAATGTAGTGTGTCACTTTCTTCCAGTTGTTCCGTGTTGTCTAAAACAATTTTATTTTCTTTATCTTCCTGTTTATGGCTTGTAAAGGTTAAACTCTGGGATTCTGGAAGTAATGAAGAAGTATTTAATTGTTGCTTAAAAGTGCTGAATATTTTTCTATGATCTAACCCTTGAACAAAGTAAATTGCACACATCTACAGTACAAAAGAGAGGTAAAAAATCCTTATTTATAAAACAAAAACCAATAAGAGATTTCTGTAAACATTTTAAAAACTGCATAAAGTGTCAACATTTTACATACTGCCCCATTACGTTTAAATATTTGAGGCACTCTATATTGAAGAATCCTAGAGTTACACTTGTACTTGTTTCCAATAACAGCTACCATAGCATTGGTAATTTTTTTCCCCATAAGACAAAATAATTTCTTGACAAAAAACTGGTCCTGGAGACTCTTTGTATAAAACAGCAGTACAAAGCAAAAGAATGTGGTCTTTAAAGTTTTTTAAGTATACAGATAAGATCAAGGTACCTTACAACTACTTAAAATTGTATACCAAACAAAAGAAAAAACAAAAACCATTTGATTTCTTTCTCTTAAGTGGCTGATAGAATGTTTTTAAAAAGCTATATAAAGTTGGTTATTTGAAGGAGTATAATAGATACAAGTTTGAAATTTAGAAAAACCTTTTATTATTTGTTCAAAAGAAAAATCATGCGATCTGTATATAAATATTCAAATATTTCAAGTTTTGCAAGTTTTACATTTTATATTCATGCAGGAGTAATAGCTGAATTAAAAAGCTTTGAGAAATATTACAAAAACGATTAAGGATCTATGTTCATTTCATCAGAATATCAACATTATTCTTCATTGTCTTCTCTTGCATAACATTGTCACACCCATGTAAGATGTAACAATGTAAATGTAATGAGCACAATTCATATGTACTATATGCAACATGCTTATTGTTGATTAACAAAGTAAATTATATTTCTTCTGATTAAATTCTTATTGACAAATTTTGGTTTTACAGAGAAAAGAGCAAAAAATAGGTATAAAAACACAAAAGTTATGTTCATCCACACCCGAGTTTACCAGGAAAACTACACACTAGTTGTTATTCTCATTCAAAATATTTGATTTGGTTGTTTGTTAACTCTTTCAGCACGAGCTCGTAACCATTTTGTGCTTGTTATAGTTTTCATGCTATAACTTTTAAATTAGTAAGCATATGTTAACGAAATTTGGCAGATTATCCGTAAACATTACAATGCTTTCATATGCAAGATATCAAATTTTTTAAGTCTTAAAGTTTGTAAAGCAATGTTTTTCTCATGCCTTTTTTATTTCTTTTTGCATGTTGCCTATCCAATATGCAAAGTAATTTTCATTTTAAGATTAAAAATATGCATCAGAAAATTTTCAAATTTCACAAGTGAAATCTTTATAATGTCCAGATAGTTATCAGACATTTCTGTATCCAATAATATAAAACTTACCTTTAGTCTTTGCAAAGTGACCTGTCTTGGCTGTGTTTTAGTAGACTAGTATTTTGTAAAATAGTTACATTTCAAGTATTATATATATATATATATATATATATATATAT
>NW_013668474.1:49507-50697 GCF_000517525.1 Limulus polyphemus | reverse complement strand
GTAGTATTATCTTAACACTTTAATAATTTATGCTTATTACAATTACATCTGACCATGGACAAGTAGTATTATCTTAACACTTTAATAATTTATGCTTATTACAACTAAATCTGACCATGGACAAGTAGTATTATCTTAACACTTTAATAATTTATGCTTATTACAACTAAATCTGACCATGGACAAGTAGTATTATCTTAACACTTTAATAATTTATGCTTATTACAACTAAATCTAACCATGGACAAGTAGTATTATCTTAATACTTTAATAATTTATGCTTATTGCAACTAAATCTGACCATGGACAAGTGGTATTATCTTAATAATTTATTTTTTATGTAAGTTAGCTATGTGCAATCAGTGTTTTAAAAAACATTTAACTTAAAATACGGTGCAAGAATTGATCAGTGATGTGTTTGTAAAATGTATGAGAACTTTGCCGAATGACATTACAATTACACAAAACAATTGAAAACATCCATGCTTTGAAAATCTAATCAGCAGTATGTTGATAAGTAATGAACAAAGGTTATTTTACAAATATTTAAAATAATGTCTAATACATAGAAATAATAATAATGTTTAATATAATGATCAGATTTAAACAGTAGAAATGTTTGTATTTT
Organism: Limulus polyphemus; assembly: GCF_000517525.1. Classification (NCBI taxonomy): domain Eukaryota; kingdom Metazoa; phylum Arthropoda; class Merostomata; order Xiphosura; family Limulidae; genus Limulus; species Limulus polyphemus. The sequence goes on along the minus strand of NW_013668474.1, from coordinate 50,069 downwards.
TTTAAGCAATTAAAACTGCAACATTTCAGCCCATAGGAAAAGACAATCTTTGGCAATATATGATTAACAACAATTACAAATTCATAGTGTTATCCTTATTTATTGGCAGTGCACATGTTGAATTCTAAATAATTAATACTAGTGGTTATAATTATTCAGAAAAAATACAAAGCAAAAATAAAATAATTACTTCTAGATTTTGTCTGCAGTTTCTCAACAAACCATATGCACTAAACTACACATTATATTGTTACGCCTCCGTTCATTAGTTAATTTTCCGTATAATTTCTTTTCAAAGAAACTTTAGCGATACAAGTCCTTTCTTAAATGAAACTGGTTTATTCTTTCTAAATACAACTTTGCAATACACTTAATTTCCACAGTCACGCTATAACAAACGCTATAATTCACAACGAACGTCTCACGTGCACGACTCAACAATACTCTCTCTCTGTCCGCAGTTCAATTACTCATTACATTGTTGCCGTCGCTTCTTGGCTGGTCTTATATATACAAGACTACCGCATATCCAGTAGTCTCCCGAGACTTCAGGAAGGGACAG
>NW_013668474.1:36883-49141 GCF_000517525.1 Limulus polyphemus | reverse complement strand
CTGTCGTAACAATATTTTATCTCAGTGTTATTTATCCCCACCTGCTCCACAATACATACTTTAACAACTGTATCGGACTGCTTCTATCCGTTATTTAGGTGCCAGGTTTATATGAAAACATACGTTTAGAAGTTGAAAGCCATACCTACTACAGATAAGTCTATTACAGACCACCTGCATCAGCTACAATATACATCTACTGGTCATGTTGCAGATTCAAAATTTTAGAAAGGGAGTGAACTCTCTCAGTCATAAACCTTTTTCTACATGAAAGCATCCAAGGCAAAACTTTAATAACTTGTCAATCATAATACATGTCTTTGCAACTCCTTGAAATGAGCTATATGTGGATGGGTATTCACTTGTTGTTTTTTTTTTAACACACTGTATGAAGATGAGTGAAGACTGTTCTTAAATGGGGAATAATTGTTCCTCAAAGATTTTTTCAACAATTTGGAAGTAAAATGTATGCTTATCAAAGTTTTCATGGCCTTGCTCTTAAAATAAGGAATTCCAAGTATTTTCAAGCAGTCATACATATTCTGATATGTGGCTAAGTTGAAGATTCATCATATTATTGATCTAAATCAGCTATTAAACCCCATGGTAAACACTTCCTGGGATAGTCAACATTTTGATTTTATACAAGCAGTAAAGGAATTATAAAGTAACAGCTACTTTCAAGCATCGTATTTTATGGTAGAGTTTATCAATCATGTTGAGTAAGATTTTTCTTACTTCCAAAAAACATCTTCATTCAGACTGTCACATACTGTACTAGACCAATCTTATGTACATCCAAGAAGGATGTACCAATTTTCAGAGTTACAATATCACACTTAAGATGATGTGTCATTCATTGTGATAAAATGTACTCACCACTAGTGGTAGAACCATTCGTCTTTAATTTTTCTGCTTGTGCTGCAAGAGGGGAAGGTCGGAGAATGAACCGGGAACTCACCATTTGAAACATATCTGGAAATCAGAATCTCGAAGTATTGAATATTTCATAAAAAATATAATTATTAGTTTAATATACATAAAGCCAACCAAATTAAAAATAAAACATGTGCTCCAATATTATTTTATAAACACACAAATTCAACTTTTAAAAAATGTAGGAAAAGAAGTGTGGATTTCACATCTGGAATTTTAACAGGTGTAATAATTTAGATAAACCTTATGTAATGCAAAGTTCACCTGTCTTTTCATTACAATATTTTTATTAATACCAGTATGCATTAGTACATCTTACTTTTCTGGAAAAGAAATATTATAACAAGCTAATTATACACTGGCATCCATGAAAAAAATTAAACTTTGAAATATCATTCCTAGATTATTTGACATTCAGCACAACAAAACAATACATACATCTGTGTATATATATATTTCCTTTTCACCACAGGTAATATTGAAAAAAGAATCCGAGACGTAGAGGCCTAATGCATTCTTTGATAATACATACATTTGCTTTTACCAATTTTTATCAATCTATATTATAATATGAAACAGTGCGCGCAAAGGCTATGTCAATTCTGAAGGCACTGCCCATATTTTCTATACATATTTTGTTGAATAGAGTGAATAAGCACATTTGGCTGTTAGAAGTCAACATTACGTATACACCAGTCGTTTGTTCACAGTACACTTTCCGGAGATACGTCACGATTGATGCCGTTTTTTGGCAACATATAAACACTTTCACAGAGACATCCCCAATGTCACAGGAGTCTGTTCCTTTTATTTTACTTTGGGGGAGTTTTGTATTATTTGTTGAGAAGTATAAACTATTAGTTTATGTTATTTCTTTAATATTTTAGGCTCTACTGCATGAGGTTATTATATTATGTAATCTAGTCAGTCATACGTTGGTTGAGTTTGTTATTTCCTTTGTTTGGGTCTGACTCACTTGAGTGTATAAGTTTAATAATGTACTTGCATGATTACACATTGCCCTGCACATAGCTGTGTACACCAATATTACTTTTTTTACAGTCCAGTGGATCCAAGTTAATACATGTGATAAACCTACCTTCATTTCATCATAAGGAAATTTATTTTAAAATTTCAAAGGTAAGGAACAATTTTTAAATACCTTATATGCTATTGTGATGTTTTAATTAAGGGGCCATCATCAATTTTAGATATTCTCCAAACACATGCCATTGATCTAACATTTCCTTTACTATATACATTTTTCCATCACCATGGATTATCCACGAGTCTCACCTAGTACACACTTTTTTTACTCTACATATTTGTTAGGCCTTGGGAATGATCACTAATGCTTTCCTTACCAGCTATATACATCATGAAGATCACCTCCACTTTAATAAAATACTACTCTTTTTTTAAAGTTTTTAACAACAGTACCTCTAGACTGAAACAAAATTCAAAATTATGAAATCCTAAAAGAAAACGACATTTAGATGAAAATTAACAATTCTGTGAAACTTTCAATTCTTCATTCAAAGAGTTGCAACTTGTACTGACAATAAATGTAAGTTGAAGTTATGGTAGAAATGCCTTGTATTCATTTTATTTCAAGCAACAGCATGATAAGGAGCACTAAGTGAAGTAGTACAAGACACTGGTCATCAACCTAGCAAAGAGTAGAAAAACAAAAGCTTAGAATTTCTCTCTTTCTAAGTACTACCTAGTTAAAAAAAAAGGAAGGATTACCTTCAGAAATTGTAGGAGAAACAAAGGACAAAATATATCATATTTTAAGTTAGCAATACTATTTCTTCTACCCCCCTCCCCAAAAAAATAGTTATAATTCAAGTATATTTATTTATATGATGCTACAGTATACACAAAGTTAATGATCATGACTAAGAGCTCCCAAAGTTTTGATGACTAAGCAAGAACGCTGTAACCACTGGCAAAGATAATAACAAGGTGCTACTTTTAACCAATCACTGTCACACACATATTCCCCAACATCATGTCTTTGAAAAAATATTAAATATATTATAACCAGGATTTTGTTTTTAATATAACTATACAGTACATACACTATGATGCAACATCAGGAGAGAATATTAACTGGTGAGATACTTGACTTCATAGTGATGTTTGTAACATCTTTACGAAACATGTCTATATCATATGTAACTCACTGCCCTTGGACTCTTCCCCAAATTCAGGGTTTCTGATGGAGTTATGTGCAATAGTATTTATACACGTATATCACGCTCACCAATACCAAGGATTCTAATGAAGTTATGTACAATAGCACTGATACACATATATCACATTCACCAAATCCAAGGTTTCTAATGAAGTTATGTACAATAGTACTGGTACATGTACATCACACTCACCAAATTCAAGGTTTCTAATGAAGTTATGTACAATAGTACTGGTACATGTACATCACACTCACCAAATCCAAGGTTTCTAATGAAGTTATGTACAATAGTACTGGTACATGTACATCACACTCACCAAATTCAAGGTTTCTAATGAAGTTATGTACAATAGTACTGGTACACATACATCACACTCACCAAATCTAGGGTTTCTGATGGAGTTATGAACAATAGTACTGGTACTGTACTTCACATCCACTGAATCCATGGTTTCTAATGAAGTAACATATAATAGTACTCACCATGACAATTAGAAGAGAAAACTAAGTGAGTAGGTTCTCTAAGGAAGTAAAGTAGGTCAATACACATAACATCATTGCTCTAAGGAAGTAAAGTAGGTCAATACACATAACATCATTGCTCTAAGGAAGTAACGTAGGTCAATACACATAACATCATTGCTCTAAGGAAGTATAAAATAGGTCAATACACATGTTAACATCGTTGCTCTAAGGAAGTATAAAGTAGGTCAATACACATTAACATCATTGCTCTAAGGAAGTATAAAGTAGGTCAATACACATTAACATCGTTGCTCTAAGGAAGTATAAAGTAGGTCAATACACATTAACATCGTTGCTCTAAGGAAGTATAAAGTAGGTCAATACACATTAACACCGTTGCTCTAAGGAAGTATAAAGTAGGTCAATACACATTAACATCATTGCTCTAAGGAAATATAAAGTAGGTCAATACACATAACATCATTGCTCTAAGGAAATAAAAAGTAGATCAATACACATATTAACACCATTGCTCTAAGGAAATATAAAGTAGGTCAATACATATACCAATTGAACTCTGGTTGCTACAGCAAACCACTGTTCTTAACTGTACATGTCACCACAGAATATTACAACTTTTGTAGGTGATCCTGTGTACTAACTACAGTTGAACCAAGATATTTTACTGGAAAATGAGATGAAAGGCACAACTTTATTGAGTGTTTAAGCAACAAAATGGACTGCATCACATATGACCACTTTGGGGATACTAATGTCAACTTAAACTTATGTCTAGCCTGTATGTTCACAAAAAGAAAACAAACACAGAAATGCAATTATATGATAGGCAGTTTAAGATTGCCACTCCCCTTGAATAAAGCCTAATGACTATATATAAGCCTTGGATAACAACCAATTAGGCTTAGCACTAAAGTTTCTTATGTTGGCCACAGAAAACAATTAGTCGCAGTTGAATTGAATATGCCAAACACTACGTGTACATATACGTACCTTGTGAGTCTGTACTGTCAGCTGAACTTTTGGTTGGAGAACATGTGGAAAACTTAGCAGAGAAAGGACTGCTGTGTGTAGGGGTTGATGTGGCGCTACTGCCTAAAAGTAGAGGATACTTTAAACAAACTTGTAAATAAACACTTTTATATAAATCAAACTGGACAGGAAGTTATTGAGTGAATAAACAGTTTCCCTAGAGTAGTGTACAAATCATGTTCAATTTATACCTGTTTCAGATTAACATACAAGTATGTATGAGCATACACAAGCTTGGCACATATGCTGACAAAGGACCATTTACTGACAGGTGCTAAAAATTAAATCTACGCACACATGATATCTATGTGCAAAGCAGCTACCTTCTGGACCACCCTGTATAGTAGTGTGGGTATATTATAGGTACTAGGCTGTCTGCACATAAATATTGCACGTACAAGAGGGTGTTGACCATAGGATTGCACTCTAATAATTAATTTTTCTGTTCATGATGTATAAATCATGTCTCATACAGATCACCAAGTGCACAATGATGTACTTTGAAAAATAAGTACACATGTGAACAGTTCCTACTGATGGAAGAACATTTTCTTCTAGATCTCAGGCAATGATCACTTTATTTTAATTTTTGTATTGAGGGGGATAAAAGCTCCTCTGAGCACTACTTTTCTGTCCAGCACTTTTTTGAGTGGCTATTGGTGCCTGTACTCCTGCCTTTATTTTGGACATGGATATATTGTTCAAATATAAATGTTACCAAATAACTAATTTATAAGCAACCTGTTGCTCTCAATGTGCAGTAACTACCAGATCAATGTGCAGTTGCACATGTCTACTGCTTGGGGAACACTGATCATATGAGATACATCACAGAATGACAAAAAATATGACAGGGAAAAAAGGAACAATAACACACTAGTGTATTAACTGTTTATCCAGAGATACTGCTATTAATTAGAAATTTTGCATAAACATGTAAATATATTGCAAAACAGAATTAACACACTGAAATACCAGTTCACGACAGGTACCGAACATAAGATATGTGCAGAATAACAAGGTTAAAAATTTGAATAAATCACACACATGAGAAACCATATATAAAAAAAAATTTTAGTTCTCATAACAAAACTCAACTTGACCATCTAAAAATAAAGTTATTTTTTTTTTATATAAGCTATTCTTACAACTTTCTTATGCATTCAAAGCATGATATTTAATACACATATTTTATATATTTTGTAGACTCTTGGGAATCATCTAATCTTTTCAAGATTGTCCAAGTTATCCTGACCTCTTGAAATAAGAATTACAGATCTGTTGGATGATATCTATATTATTAGGTATATGTATCATAAAAAGAAAAGTTTATGAAAATGTAGATTCAGCAACACCAGTCAGTCAACATGGTTTCAAACCAACAACAAAAACCTTTTCTTCAATATGGTTTTGATTTTCCATATATATATAAGTATTGTATGTCAAAGCTCTTACACATGGAACTTTAATAGCTTGAACATTGTTATCGAGATTTTAGCAAGGACTGGTGTTATAATTTTTTGTTGATTATTGTCTTTCTGTAGCTCTGATGGAATGGCACATTTTAATTCTTACACTGTAGCATGTCAGGATTTTATGGCTTTCTAACAATTTTAGCAAGGACTGGTGTTATAATTTTTTGTTGATTATTGTCTTTCTGTAGCTCTGATGGAATGGCACATTTTAATTCTTACACTGTAGCATGTCAGGATTTTATGGCTTTCTAACAATTTCATTAAGATAGATGTCATCATTTCACATCAAACTATTCCATTATTATAAACTGTGAGGCCAACTAAGAATCCTTACCAAGAAAAACCTAGTCAAAATTATTCCACAAATTTCTTTAAGAGAGCATGCTCATTGAAAAATGGGTGAATAGTCACGCAAAAATTCAGATCTAACTTGTGTAACTATACAAAAAAAAAAATTTATCACGCACTTGCAGATTTTACTATTTTTACTACTTAACACATAAGGCCACCAATGATTCAATAAAACCACGGAGTAATATTTAAAATTGGCCTAAGGTCAAACTGAAACAATGTTGAAGATGTACTATATATTTCAGGCCTTAGTTACTCTTAAGGAATTACTACTGTTGTAAAAACAGTCTATTCTAACTTAAATATATATACAAACCCATAACAAAACTTTAACCTTTCTGTTGATTAATTATGCCAAAACTTACTTTTGTAATACTTAACATACTGTATACAGGTGAAGAAAAAACTGTATGAAATAAAAATTATCAAAATACAAAAAGTATCATAAGACCAAAAGTCATTTCCACTAACTATACAAAGTAATATATACATAAAGACACAGTAAGTCAACTGTAGGCTAAAGAAGGATTAAAAGAGATTCTGCTCCCTATAGCGCAATCAAAGTTTCTCACTTTGTTGATTTCAAGATACACAATGTCAAAGGAAGCAACATCTCCACTGTACAACCACTCTCAATTAGCCACTGAAGGATTATGTGCTTAGTCATATAATTCATTTGCTTTTCAAGGGTAAATTAAGTAGGCAAGTTCAAAACAAAATAAGGACATAAGTCACAGTAATAAATAACATGGGTTTGATGTTAAGTACAAAGTTACACAAAGGCTTTCTGTGTCATGCCCACCATGGGTATTAAAACAAATTTTAGCATTATGAGCCCTCAGATTTTTTTTCAATCACTGAGCCATCAAAAGCATTAACATGTGATTAAATCTATAACTATAATGACTATGATGTGCTTAAGTTTATAGTGTAATCGCTTAAAAATACAAATGTGCATGGCAAAGGTAGTGCAAGATGGGGTTGTAAAATGATTGTAGTATTTAGTACAAATAAGCATTTTAAACTATTTCTTTTCTTCATCAGGAACAGATGAAACTTTACCATACTAAAATACCAGTTCACAACTGGTACCGAACATAACAGATGTGCATAATAACAAGGTTAAAAATTTAAAAACACATTAAGCAGACGCTTAATCTTGTGTCTATTTAAAATAGACATAAACTTTAAGACAATATATATTGTATTACAGACCTGTTAGATGATGTCTATATTATTAAGTATAAGTACCATAAGAAGATTCTTGAAAATGTAGATTTAGCAACTGCATGTCCAATGAGTGCTAGGCCAAAGGGCAGAGCCTTGAACTGCAGAACCTGACCTTTGTGCACAAAATGGAGATATCGGTGGGATGACTCCACAATGGGAATGTGTAGATAGGCAGTAGCAACATTGAATTTGGTCATCCACAGACCAGGTGAAAAATGACAATGCAGGTTGAAAAAGGACTCCATCGTGAACCTAGGAGGATCTAAGAATTGGTTGAGATGAGAAAGATCGATGATCAGACATCAATCTCCCATCTTCATGGGCACAACAAATAAAAGGGAATAACATCCCGGGAGAAAGGGGGATTGGCTCTCTCTGCCGACCTCTTGACCAATAACTCTCTGATACCCTAGAATGAAGATCCACACTCCGTCGATCTGATGGGAGTGGAAATATCACAGGTTGGGAGGAAAATAGAGGTGAAAATGTGAACTGAATGACCAACCCCAAAGCCAGAACCTGGAGTACCCATGGATCTGTGGAGAAGGAATTACAGATGTCCAGAAAATGTTGTAACTGCACTTCCACAGACCCCACCAGCATAGGGTAGCCATTAATGTCACTGGCAACAGTCTGCCCAAGTGGAGATGTCTCTTGAATAAGAACAGAATCTGTTCTGGGTACCAACAGATCATGGAAATGAAGCCAGGGGTCAAAAAGCACGACATGCAGTAGCGCCATGACTTCCAGTAGGAGCCAAAGAAAGTCAATAGCCCAACAAAAACAATGAAGAATGCAAACGAGCAACATCAGTCTGCAATTCCAACACCTCTGCAACACCCACAAACATCAAGGGATGAACAAAAAAAGCCTCACGTAACTTACGGAGAATGACAGCAGGAAGACGAACTCCCTTCAACAAGGCATCTCTACTCAATAAGTTCCAACAACATACAAGCCACTAAACCAAAGAAAGAGCAGAAGCTAACAATCATATCAAGGTAGAAATTGATGTGGGGATTGCTGAGAGGCTTCCACCAAAATTTGGAGGGAAGTCAAATATCTCAAAACTATAGGGAGGGTCACATGAATATTAGAAAATTGTGATCTGTTCAAAGTGATCACAGGCTCCATTCTGAAACCCCACATAACCAAACGTAGATCAAGTCTTTGGGAATATAAATATACGTCCTCCTGGCAGTGGTAAGCCAAAGCATGTCTTCTGATAAACATAGGGAACAAGGTATGATTATCCCTTCATGTGACTGAGAGGTAAACCTCCCTGCATGAACAGTAATATTGGATGATGGAGGAAACACTAAGTATTTGCCCTCAGATCTTTCCACCATCAAGGAAGAAACATACTCAAAAACAACCAGGGAAAGCCTCAGAACCTCAGAAACCCAACTGACTAACTGAAGAAAGGGAGCAGGAGGTGGGTGATCCAATTTGGCCTCATGAGAAGCCGATGTAGTAAACAAAGGTGCCGGAACAAGTTAGTTTAAATTCTATCCAGAATGTCCTGGATCATTGGCAAAAGCAGCCTCAGAACCCCCCAGACTGAATATATGTCTCCATCTCACAATTAATCAGATCACTGAGAGCCTCAACTGATAGTGCCCACCCACCCCAACTATTGAGAAGTGCTAGATAACAGAGGCAGAGTAGGGGAGGCCTTATTAGCTTCAGTGTTCACAGTAAACCGGGAATTCATGCCTGAAACTTTGTGTCAAAACAAAAGGACGTTAGCTATCACAGCACTCCTTTAGAATAGCCCATGTCAAGATTAAGTGATAACATTATCTGAATGAGGTACTCATATACAGTACTGGGATAGAGGGCACATTGACATACGTGGAGAGTATTATGAGACAAATATCGCAAAGGGGAATTGAGTGGGGTATAATAAACTGGAGCAAGCAAGAAAAAATCAGACCGATGCTTAGATGGGCAAAGAAAGATACCCTGGAGGTCCAGTAATAGCTATTAGCATCAAGAGAGGTAAGTATGTTTTGGAATTAGGTCTTGCACGTAATATTCAGATATGCTTTATTATCTATGTTTTGATGCCAAATTTATTGCTATATGTTGATAATAAAGAAGTTTAGTTAAATTATGAACGTACCTCTGTAAAAATTTGTCATGCATATTTTGCCACCTGCCCGTGCACACAGGGTTAATACATATACAGTAATCAACCTAGACTACTGCTAAAACACTAAGAACCAATCATAATATGGAAAGAGAAAAAATCCCTAGAACTAACACAATTTGTTAACAACCTGAAAAAAGGCTACATATACAACCTTTTTACCCAGTTTCATCACTCAAGACATAATCTACAGAATCCCAATCCTAAACTGTAGCAATCTCTTGATAAAAATTAGAAACAGATAAAACACCTTCTGAAAGTTTCTGTAGACATTATCAATAACTTTTGATCAAAGCAAGCTACCTGCATAGATCAGAACTAAAATTAACCTGCTATTAATACTGATAATTTACTATACTGGTCTAACTACAAGTAAGCAATGCCATAAAAAATTTCTAGAGATTATAATGCATTGATTCATCAGTTGGAGCCTTTCACTGTTATCAGTATTTTCAGTCAATATCTCGCAAGGTTTGGCCAGCTTAGGAGATTTAGTTTTAAATCTATATGCTAAAGCTAACAACAAGCAAAATAATCCTTATGATAAAAATAAATATACAAGAATAATATATTATTTATATTAATCATTGTAACCAATACCGTTAAAAAAAAAGTTTAACTTACAAAACACAAACTAGATGCTTCCATACCTCCTGAATTACAAAACCATGAGCACCTTATTTCGATGATACACTGGTAAGGAGGCTCTGATGATCTTCTACTACATTTAAACCCTTGACAATACTATCAAGTTAGCTAGCCAGCTGCAGGATAACAGAATTTTATACCATATTAACAGATATTGGATAAAATAAACAGCAATACAAACACAAATGAAACAGTAAGCTCACTCAAACATATTTGATAATTTTGACTTAAATGATGTTTGGCAACACATTCAAGGAATAACCTACTGGAGTAGTAGTGGAGTGGAAGTCAGACTAGATAGGTTCTACATCAGCAGGGGTATCCTGCAGTTGGCAGAAAAACCTAGCTTAGTCTGATAATTCTGTTAGTGACCATCACTGTTTTTACAAATAAAGCCACCAAACAGAACAGATCGGGGTCAGGGACACTGAAGGCTCAATGTCTCTATCTGAACATACAGATCTTGGAAAACATTAATAATCCACTCACTATCAGTATAATGCCAACACCACCACTGCAGTGATGGGCACAACCTAACAACAGAAAATAAATATGTAGTCAGAACCAAAGGTAGAGATCATGCAAAAAACAGAAACAAACTTCTTAGAAAAGAGAAACATACAGTTTTCTTAAAAAAAAGAAATACACAGACTTCTTAGAAAGATCAATCAAAAGCAATCCAAAATTCATAGTCAGTAAATGTACTCAGAACAAAACAAATTGTAGAACCAAACATCTGAAAGCATGAGATTCAGAAAGGTGCACACAAGTTAGACAGCAAAGAAAAATTCATAAGCTTTTATTGTAAACATTTTAACAAAAAAAAAAAAAAGACAGAGATCTCACATAAACAGTTTAACTGATGCAAATGGAATTTTTTTACAGATACAGCCCAAGAATGTTGGGAGGCAATAATCAGCATGTCTGCTAATAAATTGCCATGTATGAATGGCTTGGCAACAGAATTTCATAAAACATATTGGCCCAATATAGAGAATAAAGGAGTACACATTTTAATCCAGTGCTTAAAAGAGGACAGATTATCATTCTCATTAAAGACTGGAATGATAACATTACACTGTTATATATATATATAAAAAAAACCACAACCAGAGCAACAGCAGGACTATAGACTCAAAACTTTATACAACACAGACTACAAAATCCTAAACAAATGCACAAGTAATAACATCAAGAAAGTAATAGCAAAGATAGTCAACACTACCCAACATCCAGTGCACAAAACCACAATACAGCAATACAATTTTACTCATAGATGTAATCCACATCTGTAACAGTAAAAAAATCTGATGTATGCATCATAGCAACTGACCAAGAGAAAGCATTTGACCAAGTCAACCATGACTTTCTCTTGTTCCTACTACTGAAGTATAACTTTCTAAGAAGCTTAACTAACTGGACAAAAACCAGATACACAGATAACATAGATACAATTAATGTCAACAGACATCTATTCAGGGAAATACCTATTAGTTCTGGGGTAACATTGTGGTGTCCCTTATCCCCAGTCCTTTTTGTCCATAACTGATGTTCTTTTCTCCTCTATGGATCATTGCCAGAGCATTAAGGGTATCCCTATACCAGGAAACTCAGTAACAGAGCAAAACAACGGTGCTTATGCACATGACAATTACTCTGATCTTGAGTTCATCCCATGTCATTCAGAGTTCTCTCTCTCTCTCTCTCTCTCTCTATATATATATATATATATATATATATATATATATATA
>NW_013668474.1:33234-36862 GCF_000517525.1 Limulus polyphemus | reverse complement strand
TCTCTCTCTCTCTCTCTCTCTCTATATATATATATATATATATATATATATATATAGATAAAGAGTATAGTGAAGCACAAGGATAAAGGTAACCTGGAGCAAAACATTAGCTTTCTGAACAAGAAAAAATGAATTATGATGGGATAAATCCTATGATTAAGCAGGATCCACAGTCCTATTAACATATTAGGAACATGATACAGTTCACAAGACACGATAGTCCACAGTTGGGACATACTAATAGGAAATCTGGAATGAATAAAAGACAAGTGGAAAGAGAGAGACACATCTCTCTCCTTATGTAAGCACTAAAGCAAATAGTTATAGAAAAATTATTTTACACAGGGCAGGTGTGTATACCACCATCTAGAAATACTAGGAATATAAACAAAAACTACACAGATGTGTAGAGTTAAATAAGCCAAACTCCTAAAGAGAGAAATAATCAACTCCTCCCCCCTGGACTAGGAATGCCAGACTTAAGTACATACCTAACAGTAATCTGGACAAACTTCACATACTCCTCTTTTAAACTCCGATCACTCCAGCACTCATTTTACAACCTATTTACTAAGTCATGATAGCAAATATTTAAATACTACGTGACACTCCAAATTATCTGAAGTTCCACTTAAAGAACATTATCTTGGCAGTCAATAACTTAAATAGTACAAAATTGGCCAACATAACACAAGAAGTCTATAACCTTATGAAACCACAGTGTCCAACAAAAATAGAAAGCAATTACCCCAATGTAAACTGGAAGAAAGTATGGGACAGCATGAATTCAAGATGTTTTATCATAATCTCACCCAAATGATAGCCAAATGAAATCGTTTCAGTTAAAGACGATTACACTGTTTTAAAATAACTACAGTAAATAACTGCCCCCTCTGTCCCTTTGTCAAAAATGTACACCATGTCATTTATGTTATGTCAAGTCTACTTCATTATGGAGAAAGTCTGCCTTCATTTTTAACATCAATTATGTCATACTCACTATAGTTCTTTTCTGTTATCTGATCCTCTCCCTAATTCTCAAGTTTTTCTTTTCTGTACTTACAAGGGGAATTTAAAGTGCAGGTATGGGCCTCCAGGTGCAAGGGAATCTCCCAGCACGTGAAGCATCCCAGAAATCTTAATAAACAAAAGACAAGCAGTTCGCACATGCCTGACAGCTGACCAACATTGGCTCAGCCATGAAGAGTTCTCCAAATGAAGGATCCAGAAAAATCATACATATTACAGACCATCAATGAAGTCCTGCTGAATCTTAAGTTTTAACACAAGCACTCCCACCAGCTACAAGTTCTCATCACTATAAAACACTCCAAGTAGTTCGATGTGTGAGAAGGACTACAGTGAACCAGTACTGGTTCTAAACCTGATAAAGTGTTTCTTGTGTGCGATTATGAACTCGGATTCTATTACTTTCATAAGATTTGGACAGAAAACAACACAGTGCCTTTACACAATGCTAATAATCAATCATTCATGCTCAGTGTCAGTGTTTTTCTCCTTTTATAGCTTCTTTGACTTCACCTTCTCAAAAGGGGAAAATGAGTACCAAGAGAACTTCCAAATAGGTAACCAGGGTACAATAAGCATTGAGCCATGTAAGGTCAAATATAGTAATTTAGATCAAAAACAATTGCTCCTGGGGTTTTTTCCATGGAGATTATCTAATATTGAGCTCATTAGATTTAAGAATGATTTAAAAGATTTGTTCTGCTACTCCACTCTGAGGAGAAGACTCTCCAAAAGTTCTAACTATAAATATGTATTTTAACAGGTATTTCAGACTTCAGGAACCAAAATGTCAGCCATCACTCACGCAGAGAAAGTTGTCAACCAATCCCCCAGGTCAGCTTAGAGTTAAGAGCAAGGTACAGAACTGCCCCATTCCAATCCCAAATAGACCTAAGCAAACAGAATACATTTGTGGGACCCCCTTTTTAACTGTCATAGAAAATTGTGATATACTTAGATAAATTACATCGTAGTTCAATTAAGATAAAAAAACAAACAAGTAGCTCAACTTCAAGCTGAATCACTCATAAACCATTAATTAAAATCTAATTTTTACTGTATCAACTAAGCTACAGTATGACAGTTTGCATCATTACATGAACATCTCTACCAAGAGTTTGCATACATCAAAATCATTCTAGAGCTCATTCATAACTGGATAATTTCATTAGAGAAAGCTAACATGAGCACCCAGATGTAAAAAGAAACCAGAACCCAAATGACACTCTAATAGGTGTTCCTTTCATTCCCAAACTAAAAGTTCAGAAATCAAAATGTTCAAATTTTTTTCCATTCAGAAACTTCTTAACTTGCATGAAGTAACCTTCATACAGCCTGAAATTCAATTTAATCCAAAATTTTTTAACTTTATAACCATCAGATAACCTAAAATTTGACTTAATCCAGGTTTTAACTTTATAACCATCAGATAGCCTGAAATCCAATTCAAGCCTGATATTCACAGGTGTCATTTATAAAACTGTTTTTGTGAAGATGCATACATAGAAGAAACTGGTAAACATTTATAAAAAGTTTAAAACACATCAAAAAACAATCTTCCAAATGAAAAAGAACACTTAAACAATAGCTGAACAGTTGACATGGACTTCCAGTAATCACACACTGCTTTTTAAAAGTATATAAGTACCATACTTTTTCAACTTTTGATATTGTTAAAACCTGAAAAATCACTTTGAAAATGTGTTTTTAGTTTAACAAAAAAATCATACAAAGTAATTGTATTATTTACATTGTAGTCTCCAACCTTCCCTTACAACCTATGTAATAAAATATCATATCTGCCATTTTTTTAAAGTACTCCATCTTAGATGAGATGTAACACATAGTGACTAAGTCCCTTATATCTCATCAAATCAGGAAAATGCAAATGCATTCATGTAAATATAGATAATATACAATGTGGGAGCATTGGACACCTGAGAGACTATAACAGCTGCCAAGATAAAGTAATTAAAACATCAGAAAAGTAATGACAGCCTTCAATCTTGGAAGATAAAACTCCAGTAGCTATCAGGAACTTTAGAAAAGAAATTAGCAACTTGGGAATTCCTATACAGTCAAATCAGCCATTCACAGTTTACTCTTCAAGATCCAATTAACAACAAAACTAACAAGCAATCCTTATCAAGTGTACATAGTAAGAAATCATGACGTTGATAAAGCCAAGCGTGAGTACACAGAAACATTATCTCTCATTCAAATAATTTAATATGTGCAGGAAAAAACAGAAATGCATAAATCGCTACTCTCAATCACAGAGCCTATTAACTAATGCACAGCTAACTAACTGTCCCCTCAACCCCAAAAAGTCTTTAACCATCTGACTGCTTCTTGCTTAGCTAACATACTTAAACTTCTGAAAGAAAAAATAAAGTGTGCATTAAAATAAAGTGGAATGTTGGTATTTAACTGTGTAAGAAGCTCAGACCTCCAACCAGAATGGTTGGATAATGATGAGGGCAAAGGTTCAAATAATTTGTTTTATAACAATGTAAGGAAATGCTGAATGTTAACAGGTCACATTTGTAACCACACACACACACACACACACACATATATATATATATATATATATATA
>NW_013668474.1:15473-32157 GCF_000517525.1 Limulus polyphemus | reverse complement strand
TATATATATATATATATATATATATATATACATACTAAACATTTTGTATACTTGGTTAGTTGCAGACAATGTAAAATTCAATATGGTAAACATATTGTATTCTGGGTTAGTTGCAGAAAATGCACAATTCAATACATAGACAAAACTTTGCAACTTTTGTGAACCACAATGAATGGTTTCCAAAACACACTTTTGAAGAGTTTCATATAATATGATAATTTAAAATGTTTATGTACTAAATTTGTGGGTAGAGAATACTATTGGATGAAAACAGTAGTTACAATTTAACCCTGTGAGCTGAAAACAGTAGTTACAACTTAACCCTGTGGGCTAAACAACTGAGTTGAAAATGAAAGAATTGATTCTCAAAGTTACCAATTTTCAAATAATCTATACTTTTTTCAGATGATTACACACTGACCCATAGTCATGGACATAAACATAGAACAGACAAGGATTATGCACAAGATAGATTACTAATAGATTTCATAGAATACTTCTCATAATAAAAGTTTAATATATATATATATATATAATACATACGTTGGAGAACTTTAATGAATTCCAACTAGAAACTAAAAAGGGGCAACATTTCAGCTACTATACTCTTAACAAACCCAGTACACACCTACCATTCACTGCACCTACCTTTACAAAACACTACACAAGTAGCTACAAACACTAATATTCCAAAAAAGCTATGTTACAATGTTTATTATTCAAAGCTTATTAGATACATTAGAATTAGTTAAAGAATACAAGATTTTGAGAACAGAGCTAATAAACTCACTAATTTTTCACAAACAAGGTACTCCTCAAGCATATTGCAATACATATTCACTCAATTTCGTGGGAGATTCAATAATTTTCTTGCTTCAAAACTATCACTTCTCCACATTAATTATTTTTAATTGGTTATTTAAGGTAATAAGAAAAACTATAATTGCAACCACCATTGGTTTCACCTCCCATTACTTTTAAGTTATTACTACAGTACATGGCATATCATTAGTTATATTAGTTCCCCTAATTACACGGTCATATTCACTTTTTGTTGCTTCTTTTTCTCAATCTTAATATTAGTGTGAACTTTCTTGAATTTAACCTCATATAGTATGCAGGTATATATATAATACTTCTCACCTAATGTTAATTAGTATAGTGAATCCTTTTAAAGTTCAAACAGATTTTTCAGAAATTTTAACGGGCACATTTCCAAACATGTATAGTTTTAACAATGGTGGGTTGTTCTCAGAAGTTGACTAATCTCCTTTTGTTCTAGTTGATTGTTGAACATTCTATATTACTGTTACTAGCAAGTTATCATGTACGAGTAAAGAATAAAAGTGTAACAACTAGTAGAGATGATGATACACAAAAGTGTAACCAACAGTACCACCAGTTTTGTGCTTTCTCTAGGAATGAAGATGTTGTTCTGATGGTGGGTAGCCCTTTCAATCTAAACATATTTTAGGGGCAGTGAGTATATATGTTAATTTTCTAGAAACAATACTGAGTTATGCCCTATATCAGGGGTCAGCAACCTGTGGCTCTTTAACCCTATCGAGACGGGTAGGGGTCAGAGGGCATGTCATCACGTTTGTAGATTTACATTCAACATTTTATTTAGCTATTATTCTATTAACATATGACAATAAGTATGGTATCAAATTGTAGGTTATAATTCAAATTTTAGTATTGTACATTAGTTAGTTTCTTAATTTGAAACTAAATATTAAAAAAAAAGGGTTAGATATTGATTTTTGTGTGTCACATGGCCTTTTGGGTTTAGTTAGATTACATTTTATGACGTCCACAATATAATGTATATAGTTTCATACGAATCAGAAACTCAAATGTTTTATATCGGCAAGCTAGAATATAAAATAAGAACCTCCTACCTTTTCTATTTGCTGAAATATCATATTGGCTCCACCCACCACTTGATCATTTGAGAAGACTTATTTATCTATGCCTACTTGTATATACCAATAACTTTATATATATAATCAATCAAAAGCTATATATTTGTTCTACATAATTCTATCAGACTTTTTAAATTATTTATGAGAGAAAAGCTCTTATATCATTGGAAAGTTTGAAGTATTGCTATCAAGGCTATCTTATGAATATAAATTATATTTTTTTACCCAAATACAATTTAGTTAGGAAGCCTAATAAATTATAGTGGATTTTTGGGGTATTGGTGTAGTAATTTATAACTTTTATATATTCCAAGTCTACAAAAATTATTTTTCCATCTCCACATGTGAATTTGGATAAGACTTAGCAAGTATGGCTCACGAGTGCAAACAAGGACTTCGTAACATCGTAAGTAGTAGAGATCATTATTTAACAATTATTTTTTATTTCCTGTTTTATGTTTGAAGAAAAATAATTGACATTTCAGTATTTATTTGAAAACATTAGTTATATTTATATATATATATATATACATACATAGATACACACATGTGATGTATGGTAGGCAATATGTTACTGTATTTTACAAAGTAAGAACCTGTGTTATTTTTCTACTCACTTACATTGAGGTAGAATAAAAACAAATTATACAAAACTAAAGACTTGGCAATTCAGGAAAAGTTTATTTATGTAATTTGTGAAAGTCAAAAAAATAAATTTATCACTGATCATCTGACCTTAACACATGAAAAGGAACATCTTTACATAAACACCCGGTTGAAATTGCAGTTTGTTAGTGAATAATTTATTTCTCAAGTTACAATCAAGAAGGCTAAGCCAAGAATATTATCCTAACCAAAACAAGCCGTATTAATATTACTGGAAACTACACATTTATTGGTTACTGTGTAAGCATGATAATATAGGAAACAGGATGTCCGTAAGCATTTACACCTATACCAACACTAAATCCAGACCACCAAACAAGATAACTAGCAAGTTTATTTGATAGGATACAACTTAAAACTTTGTACAGAGCCATGTCAAATATTTTCTCTCACTTTTATAAAGTACTTTAGACAATTCTTGTTGCAACCACTATATTCTAAAGAAGCCAGCAAATTCTATCCCACTGTGTTCTCAGAGCAGCGATTCGAATAGTTTCTGTGGGATACTTCTGCTTTTTGGATCGGACCAGACTTTCTACAAAGTCATAAACATTTCATAATATGTTAGACAGTTGTCACTGTAACAACTATACTGTCAGCAAGTTGATATATCCTATCCCACTGTGTTTTCAAAGCAGGACA
The DNA here is from genome assembly GCF_000517525.1 of Limulus polyphemus. Lineage (NCBI taxonomy): Eukaryota > Metazoa > Arthropoda > Merostomata > Xiphosura > Limulidae > Limulus > Limulus polyphemus. The sequence continues at coordinate 28,924 of NW_013668474.1, read as the reverse complement.
AATTCTGGAAATTGCACCACATGAACTTATTTGATATTGACGGTGTCAAAATACTCAAAAGTTCGGTAACACCTAAAAAGGAATGGTGATTCATTGCTTTATAACCGGCAGGTTTCTACTTCAGCCGCTAACAATAGAATAACAATAGGAAATAGGTGTAAAAAGATTAGAAGAAACTCTCAGGAGATTTACTTGGAACTTTACTGCCCATACTGAAAAGAACAGAGTACTGTTCATTTTGTTTCTTCTAATTTCTAACTCATTTTCTAGCAATAAAATAACTACAGAAAATAAATGTGAAAAGGTGAGAATTTAAACTCTGACCATAATTACCATGATATTTTGTAATCACTACCAACAATACTATATATTTTATTTTGCAACCTTTATTTTTGTTATACTTTTATTACTTACAACCTGGAGAAATAAGTAAAATGTTACTATACAAAAATTAACAAATAAAATATAAAGCTTCACTGAAAATAAAAAATGTTTAATATTTAATTATGAGGTTTTTATTTTTCATTTGATTTCACTGTTTATTATTATAAAAGTAACTAAAATCATAAAAATAGAAAGTTTTTAGGTAAGATAATGAAAGAAAAATAATAAAAAACCTTCATGGAGTATATGTACCAGAAGCTTCTTTATTACGCTGTTTGATATGGTCATGTCAATGCATGTGCGCCATGTAATTTTCAAATTCTGTGGGGGTATTTTTAGTCAGACACGGTTCAAAGGTCAATAAAACAAAAATGAATAAATATAAATAGATTTTATATTGTTACAATATTTAAGCTATTTAGAATAAACATTTGTTGTTTCCTATTACAATTTTCAGGTATTTTAGAACAAAAATAGTAATTTAGATATATTTCCTAATTTTTTTTATGGTTACAAGGTTAGTCAAATCGATCAACACCATATAGTGTTAATATTGATAAAATAACAGATTAAATATAAAGTTTTATTCAAAAAATCGTTCGATAATTATCTAGAAGGATATAGAGATTACATAAATGAAACTTGACAAATTTCAGATATAGAAAAGTATTTTTAATATTAAAATCAAAATTACTTTGTAAGTTGGATAGTCAACATTCTGAAAGTAAAAATCACGAGCAAATCTTTAATAAAAAACAATCTTAAAACATAATTCAAAAACCAGATATCTTGTGTATGAAATCCTTGTAATGTTTACTAATAATCTGCAAAATTTTGTAAATAATTGTGTATATTTTCAAAAATTATAGTACAATTACTTTCATAGATACTTTCCTGGTTACGGGCTGGGTGGAATACACCCAGCTCATAATGGAAGGGTTAAGGAGATTTGTGTGGCTCTTGGGCTTTACTCTTACTGTGATGGAAAGTTGAGAATCTTTCATGCACAATGGGAGAATCGTACATCTGATTTTAGTGCTATAAATTCTAAGACTTACCATGATTGAACTGTGGAACCTTTCTTTTTTTTTTAGTTTAGACCATTAGGGCATACTGCAACTCTCGAAATGTTTTTGTCTAAGACAAAAATATGGCTTTTCTTCTTTTGAATGGTTGTTGACTCCTGCCCTATACTTTCTTTAAGGTTACTTTAATTACAGTTTTGGTTATTATATTTATTGCAACTCATTTTAACTTTATTATTACTACTTTGTGTAATGATAAAGATTATTTCATATTGTTAGCTAAGTTTATGGATTTAGAACTAATCTAAATCTACTAAGCTGATTGATCCAATTATCACGTGGTGTGAGAGTTTATAGTTGGACATTGGCCTAGACAAGTGAAACTTTGACAGTGAAATGTGGGAGCACCAAATGAGTTGCAGATGTACTAGGTATCAATCATGGTGGTGTACTTTATCAATCGTGGTTTATACTTTAGTAGAGCAGTCACCATGATCATACTATCAATCGTGGTTTATACTTAGTAGAGCAGCCACCATGATCATACTATCAATCGTGGTTTGTACTTAGTAGAGCAGCCACCAGGATCATACTATCAGTCTTGGTGTCATACTTAGCACAGCTGCCACCATGATCATACTATCAATCCTGGTGTTATACTTAGTAGAGCAGCCACCATGATCATACTATCAGTCTTGGTGTCGTACTTAGCACAGCAGCCACCATGATTATACTATCAATCGTGGTGTTCTACTCAGCAGAGCAGCCACCATGATCATACTTTTTTTTATATTATTAATGAAGATTTAAACAATGTTCCCCATCCTTGACATCTACTAGATGAAAATAAAATCAAGCTGTTCCTCATCCTTAACATCTACTAGATGAAAACAAGATGAAGCTGTTCCGCATCCTTAACATCAACTAGATGAAAACTAGATCAAGCTGTTCCGCATCCTTAACATCTACTAGATGAAAACAAGATCAAGCAAGATAATCACATTAACTCTGAGTTTGTTAAGAAAAACTGGGATTCCTAAAGAATGATAGAGCTCCTGGAGCAGATAATATTTACCCAAAGGTTTTGAAGGCAGTTAAGGATCAAATATGTGAGCCACTTGCTATAACATTTTTGTACGTCCTTGAATAGTGAACAGTAAGGAAGTGGTAAAAAACTGTCCAAGTAATTATAGGCATATTAGTCTGTCTTACATCAGTGATGGGAATTTTCTAAAAGTCTGATAAAAGATGCTTTGCAAAGTCATTTGGCAAATTTTAAAATTCTGTTGGATATTCAACATGTTTCACTGAGGGAAAATCCTGCCTTACAAATCTTTTGATATTCTTTGAAGAGGTTACTACATACAAAGATAAGGATGTGGTGTATCTTTATTTCCAGAAAGCATTTAACAAGATGACACATAAAAGACTTGTTTAAAAAAAAAAATTATCTCTATAGATATAAGGGATAAGTTGGCTCATTGGATAGAGAACTGGCTGGATGGAAAAAAGTAGAGGGTTTGTTATGGTGAGTTCAGTCAAACAGAATTAACATCGCAAGTGGGGTACATCAGGGATAAATGTTATAACCATTGCTCTTTTTTGGTTTATATCAATTACATAGATGAAGGAATGGTAAATAAATTACTTAAGTTCACTGATGATATTAAGATACTGGTGTTTCTGGCTATGGGTAAGAGGATGCTGCTGCTTTATAAAATATATAAATTATTTCTTGAGCTAAGCAAGTATGTGGCAGATGGCTTTTAATTATAATAAATGCAAGGTAATGCATGTAGGCTATCATAATTCAAATTATAAGTATAATTCTGATGAGAATAACCTTAACAATGTTATGGAAGAATATTGTGTTCAGTATTAAAGACACTGAATTGTTAGAAAGGTTTCAAAGGAGGGCTACTAGTATAATACCTGGGATGGAATGGCTGTCATACAAAATCATATTAAGAACTCTTTTTTTTTTGAAAAAAGAAGAGAGTTAGATCTGACTGAGGTGTTTAAAGACTGTTAAAGGAATCAATAGTGTTGATGTATCATATTCTTTGTACTTCATAGTGAGAATGATAGGACTAAAAGACAAGTACAAATTTTGGCAGAGTAGGAGTAATCTTCAGTTAAGATGGTTTTCTAATACGACGGCAACATTCATGTGGTGGATGCAGTAAATTCAAGGGAGTTCAATGGAAGGTTTATAAATATTTAAATGATAAGGGGTGACCTTGAGGTTTTAATTTCTATTTCAATAGTACTAGCTTGCATAATTTACTGATCACATCACCATAATTTCTAGTTTATATTTGATTGAAAACCCTTTCATGTTATAGGTAATCCATATAAATGAAATAATAATTCATGTGTGGTTTAAAAAATATACATTATATAGAACAATAATCATGATTCTTTTATGAATAATAAAAATGTATGTTGTTTATGTACATATAGTTGAAGCTACACGAAACACTCACACAGCTACAAGGATTGAAATATTACATTCCTGAGGAATTTAAATTTGCTTGAGGAATTTTATCTTTTTTTTTTTAGTTGGCTTTCCCAATCAGGAATGCATGGTCCATTTGCATTCCTTTAGTTATGCCCAATGAATCTGAACATATTGTATATATTAAATAAAAAAAAAATTCATGAGGAAATGCAACTTTACACGAGGGAATGTAATCTTATTTCATTATTCCTATCCCTAAGCTACATACAGTAAGCTTTCACTGCAAAAAGTCCCCTATTGTGGCAAATCAAAAGAACTCCAACTGACTTAAGCAAAGAGATATTCATTTAACAGTCTCCATTCCAAGGTGGTTAAAATTTTCTGATTACTTAAACATAAAACATAACTATAAATAAACAGAGCAACACTAAGAGGTCAAACAGGAAATAAATATAGGCCTTTGAATATAACATTACATTACAAAAAAATTTTACTATCAATTACATTTTTAACAAAGCCTGCGGGAGAGTTTGAAGTTACACTAGTACTCCTTTTTCAACATGTAAATTATTAGTGTTAGCATATATTTAATGTTTGATACTTATTCTTACTATGACACTTATCATGTGTCTTATACAATAAGCATTAAGTACATTTTATTGAAGTAATGCAGCTGGAAAGCATAATGGTTTGCTCCAACATGAGGAAAAAGCTACTATGTATAATATTTTAGTGCAACAACTCTTGTGTAGTAAGTAAGAGCCCTTACACAAATCTAAAGGCTGAATTTTCCATATGAGCAACATTTAATGCGTGATTAATATTCAAACAGTTTCTGTTAACATAAGAGAAAAAAAAAGAAGATATGACCAACCTTTGAATGTTTAAAGCTATCTCTAAATTTCTGGCTAGTAAACAAACTTTCAATCCTTTAAACTCACTCTTTATACTTAATATACCTACTTTTATATTCTGTTGTTTCTTATTCAATTTTATGTTTATTATTTTATTGTAATGGTTATTCTACATTAGTTTAGTAGTATATGGACTTAGGGCAAGCCTAAGCCTTCTGAACAGGTTGAACCTCATGAGATATTATTGGGTGTATGGCCAAAAATATTATTAACAGTAAGGATACTCAATTGATGAAACAATGCATTCTAATCATTATAATTAATACAGGTTGAATATTACAATTAATAATCCATGCTCATTAGTTGGTATAAAGTTTTAGTTCCAATCTATATAGGTAGCTTGCTTTGATCAAAAGATAATATTACATTTTTTTTTTTTTTATATCAGTGCCTAAACATTGGTAGAAAGAATGTTTGGAAATTGCATCTAATAGAATTCAGTAATAATTATCCACAGTTCCAGTAGAAAAGGTAGATATATTTTTTGTTGGTTAAAGTAAAGAATACAGGGAATTAAGATAAAAAAAAGATGGAATAAAAATAAAATTATTTTTTTAGGATATAAATATAAAATCAAGAACTATAATCAAACATTTTAAGTAAAAAAATCAGCACATTGTGTGTGTGTGTGTTTAAATTTTACATGTTGGCAATATAAAAGACACTATCCTCCTTATTGATATTGCATCATTTTTACAAGGCTAAAAAAAAAGGCATTTCACACATGAAAAAAAGTTAACAGGAAACCCAAACTAAGTTACAAAAACAATATTAAAAGAATGTAAGAAAAATCTCCTACAGCAAAATATGATCCATAATAAGTATGCATTGATAATCAACTATTCAATGCCCTATGCAAGGTGACAATTTTCTAGTTGAGTTATGATATATACTTTAAAAAAGAGAGAGAGAGGAAACGTCAAGTGAGGTTTCAATAAGTTTAGAATCACTAAAGCTAATAATAAAAGGTTGTCAACCAAAAAAATATATTCACCCATCCACAACTAAAAAAATTAACAGAAAAATAAATGTACCTAATTATAAATCAAGCCAAAATATTTCTACTTCATAGTCAGGATGAATGAAAATTATAAAGTAAATGAGAAGTACAGTGTAAACTGGACACAAAAATGACTTGCCACATGATGATAGTGAATTTTAGTGATAAACCTACAGCAGGAAGAAAAATAGATACGTGTTACACCAAAACCATCGTGGTGCAGTTTCATAGATAAAGAAACTAGACTATTTGATGAGCTGGGTTAAAACTTAGCAGATACCTTTATCTTATCAAAAATAAAGTTATGGTTGTCACAATATTAATTAGACTTATAACTCTGCTAAGTAAACTCTAGGTGAAGTTGACAAGGAAAAATATCTCTAAAACTTTGAAAAAAAATCTATACAATGTATGCTAGATAATAATAAGCAAACAGGATTTTTAGGTTGTACAGAAAGAAGGTCATCAGTTCACTCTATAAAATGCTAGTTAGACCTTATTTGGAATAGTATGTTAAATTTTGGGTCACCCTATTTATGAAAGGAAGTTGAGTTGTTGGAGAAGTTTCAGAAAAAAGCTACAAGGATAATTTCACATTGGTGTGAATTTTGTGGTGGTTGGGGGGGGGGGGGTCATATGAGGACAAATTGCAATCTCTTAACATATTCACCTGAGAGAAGGGCTTGAAAGATGGAAGGGGGGAATGATGAGATTTTTAAGGTTGTATGATATCTTGAGTCCATAATCCAGATGAAATTTGTAGGCAGTGAGATTAGATAAGTTTAAAGCGATGAAAACTCATACAGGACTCCAATTAAAGTAGTGTTACAATTCCAATATATGGGATAATTTGCCTTCAGGTGTAGTAGGAGCTGAAACAGTGGAGGAGCTTGAAAGCATTTTCAATTGGGGTTGCATACAAGGGTTTCTAAATGTACTTTGAATTAGGGAGGTGATACAAAATAAGATACCCTAAATGGGCCCTTACTATCCTCAGAAATGAAACAACAAATGAAATAAAATATATAAAACTAATAAGAATAGCTATAGCAAACAACCAGATCTTATGATCACATGCTTAAACATGTGTCAAGAAATGCAAAACTGTAAAAAAATTTTTTATTTGAAATTATCATAATTTAATGAACATTTTATTACAATCAGTACAAAAAACATTCACACACTGGAATAAAAAAAAAGTCACTCACCTAAGAAAGCTTACCAAACAACTAGTAGATTACTATACATGTGCATTCATCCAATATACAATAACCAAATCAATAACTATTGAAAGTCAATTAAAACTCTAAATAAAAATAAACTGTGTAAACACTTTAAATGCACTCCATAAAAGTTAGAAATAGGTGTAATACTTTTTTCATCTAAATATAAAGTATAAGACTAACAAAAGATAGCAAAACATAAACACACACAAAAATTATTCAAACCAGTGAAAACTAAATTTGAAAGAAAACATTTTTAATTATACAGAATAAAATAAAAGATGAGAACTGTTAAAAAAATTTACAAAAACTAAAATTATCAGCTGACATGTCCTGTAAACAAAAAACGCATTTCAAACAAAGAATACATGGAGAATGGGAAAAAATAAGTAAACAAATATTTAGAATTAAATAAAAATAAAACATTGTTGCAGTTAAATCAATTCCAAAACATAATAAAAATGTTTATATACATAAAACATAACTAGAGTGGTATTAAACAAACAACTGCCAAAGAAAATATATATATATAGTCACTAAACCATTAAAGTATATCACTGAATCATTTAAACACCTATAAATATGTACACCCCAAACAGGAAAGAGAAATTACCAACCTAAAATAATGCCAATTTAAAATAACAACACAAGCTCTTATAAATACATCAACAAAATAACATAAATTAACCTAAGTATTTGTAAGAGCTTATCAGAATATTCAAATCAAATGCAAAAATAGTTAAATAAAGCTTCCTGTCAAAAACATAATCTAAAATATTACAACATTCATATATAAAATTGAAGTCAAATAAAATGTTCAAACTTTTCATATTACATGTCACAGTGTACTTTCCTTACATTTTTTCTTTATAATTCACAGTATCAAGGCTGAAAGCTACAGAAATAGTTAAAAACTAGAGAAAGTTCACATAGCTGTTTAATAATTTTTATCTCACATTAAGAGTGAGAAATTATTAAACATTCCTTATGTCAGATATATTATAATCACTTTTAATTCCCACAATCCTTTTAAAATTTCCTATAAATACAGCAATTTGTTTCTTTAAAATCATTTTATATGTTTTTGTTTCCTTTAAAGAATTTTTGTTTTTGCATAACTGTGTTTCTTGTCTTTAATCATATTAGAGCCATTCATGCTTTGATAGATCTTTAGTTATATACACACATTTTGTAAACTTGTTTAGTAGTTTTTAAGTAAGGAAAGGGTTATGTCACTGTCTTAGCAAATTGACAAAAAGAACATAGCTAATGGAATAGCAGAGAGATCTAAAATAACAGTTCATTATCTGTTCTGTACTTAACACTGAACTAGTTTTGAATATATAAACCCCAAGTGATTTTTATTCACTTTATAGTAATATTGAAACTTTGTGTTCTCATACTTAATGGAAGGGTACTTTTCCAATACACCCCCACAACTGTTACTGTTAAGCCTAAAATTTAAAAACCTATTATATTAGTTTTTATGACTAGTTTGTCTTCACATTAAATTCAATTGTAAAACAGGTTAAATACACTGTTTTATTAAATAAATACAATCTAAAAACTAGTTTATTGTCTCTTCATGTTTTAAGGATTAACTTGTTTACTTGAACACAGATCCATTAGTTTAAACTCAGCCTATAGTTAGAGGTAGGTTATAATATAAATCAGGCTAAATACACTGTATTATTAACATTACATATACATCAAAGACTAGTTATTGTCACTTCTAATAAAGTTTTATTTCTAAGTTCTATATGATTAAAGATAAACTTTATTACTTTAGTATAAAGACAAACTCGTAATAAAAAAACTAACATAATTGGTTCTCAAACATTAGGCTTTTAAACAGTAACAGTTGCTGAGGTTTAACGGAAAAGTACCAAAGAAAACTTCTGAATACAAGAATATACTTCTTTTTTGAACAAATTACTTATTTTCTAAAGAAAAAAGTACTTTGGAGCCTGTATAATATATATAACTTCATTAAAAATTAGTTGAGATTATCAATGTGTATACAGCAGTGCTCACCTTCTCAGTCGACATTTACAATTATCTTCCGGCTTTGGTGATTATTTTTTACAAATCAGCAATAAAAAATTTAAATTATTTTTTTAAAATAAAAATCATAAAACTTTGCTTAAAACTTCAAATGTAGTATTTTACTTATCCACCACTATAATATTCAATAAAATTGTCCACTTTATATGTGACAAATGCATCATTAAACTTATACAAATTCCACTGTTGTGCTTTGAAAATTGATTGATATTAATTCTTGTAACTGATGTCTGATTATTAGACTAATCATAGTTATATACTTTTTGTTTTGACAATTGTAATTACTGCTATCACCATCATGTTCTAATGTATAAACATGCTACTGGTTATTCATTCAGGTAGTTAGTGTAATTAAACAATCAGAGTACATTTTGGAGAAAAAAAATTACATGTGGTCAGTAAGCATGAACTATTTGTTTTGCCATAAACAATCAATAAAATGATGAGTTTAATTACCATAAACATCAAAGAGAGTTGATCATACTTCAGGAAGAACTACAGATACCTTCAGGATATTAAAAACTTCATTAATAAACATGGGCATACATAAAAAATTTCCAGGAAGAGTGGGGGGAGAGCAAAGTAGTGTAAAATTGTGACTTGAATAAAACATTCATATACATATGCTGAATAAATAAAGAAAGAATTATGTTTCTCATTTTCCAGGGGAGGCAAATGCTCCTTTACTCTTCAGGAAATAATTTATTCTTTTCTAAACTCCTGAGAAATGGTGGCCTTTACTAGTGCCGATGACAACTTCTTGCATGAGTCAATTGCTCTGTCAGAAAATAAAGCTATCATAACTGGATACTAGCTTGTTTTTTCCAATTCTTAAACTTTTGTCTTCTTTATCTAACTTCTACTGTCTTCAGGATGTAGCACAAAAAACTCTGAAGCCTTTATCCTATCAATCCCCTGGATAATCTTGCAAAGTATCATAAGATAACCTCTTACTGTTCTTTCTCAAGTTAATTTAAATAACCTAATGATAATAGATCTTAACTTATCCTTATATGTATCACTAAGGTAAACCTTCCATCCTCCGAGTCTTTCCAGTAACAATGAATAAGACAATATCCTTTCTCAGATAAGCATACCAAAAATTATCGCACTATTCCAACCACAAATGAGGCCTAAGCAGTGATATGTATAAGGATATTTTAACTTTTTTTTGTAAACAATTTGTATAAACACACCTTAAAATATTTTTTTGCTTTGCTACTACTATCACTGATAAAGGCAAAACGTATATGGGAAATAATATAAAAACAGCCTGAACAAAACTGCACTATTACTACTATACTAGTAGTAGTACTACTAACTTTCATGTTTTATATTTAACTATCGTATGAAACTATTTTACAATTTGCAACGTAGTTCAACTTCAACTAGTAGTACTAAAACTTACTACTAGTTCTAAATTATATTTGTAACACCAACGCAACAAATTAGTAAAGCCTTGGTTTAAGTTCTGAACTGAAGTTAGAATCTTAATTAGTAATACTTAAATTGATGTAGCTTCAACAAGTTTAACATAAAATTTTTATCTACAAGTATATGTTAAGAGTAACTATGTCAATAAAATAATATTACTAACGTAATACGTTCATGATATCAGAAAAACATGTAGGTACAATAAGTTTTGATACAAAATGATAAAAACCCTACAAGTTAACCTAACGTAAAAAGCATATACTACTTCCAACTCCAAGTTTAATCAGTATTTCATTTCAATAAGCAATAGTAATGTTACTTGGTTAATTTGTCTCGAGTCTTACTTCTACTATAAAAAGAATAAACAAAACGTGTATAAGTCCGTAATCTGACTTCATTAAAAAATGTTAAATGTTCAGAACAAAAACATATCACAATAACGAAAACTGACAGTAAGATATTTGTCTTTACCTTCTTCCGACATCTTTATTTTTCAGGCACCACTCTCGTTAGCAGGTTCTGAAAATCAACACTGAACACAAAGTATGACCCACATAACAAACTAATATCTTATTATTATTTCTACATACGCATATAAATGCGAAGCCAATTTACGTAAAATTTTGGCGAGCTTAGTACCTTCCAATATTATTACAGTATAATACGATTGTTATTATTATTCTACTTTCCATTGTATTTACTCCAATCAGTAACAATATTTACAGTAGCGCCTCTATTGGCAAAACGATACATTGTTGCCAATTATTTTAACAGTTTGTCGTTAAATTTCCGCTAAATTTATATTAAAGTCACTAGAAAAGTAGCTAGATCGATTTAATGTTACCAATAAATTATTAGTGTCATGATACCCCTAGGTAAGAAACAAGGTACTAAATTTAATAAAGGAAATAATTCCAAGCCTTGCACGTGCCCGCCCCACCCTATATTCCCACCTCCACTCCCTATGTATGATTGCTTCCTCCATCACTGGTTACCATCATATTTCGTTTTGTTTTGAGACTGTACTTTTTTCCGAAAATGAATGAAATGTGGATTTGACCCAAAAATATCAAGTTTAATTTAAATTCAAGATCATCAATCAGACCTTGCTAAAAACGTTTTTTAGCAATAATTTCTCTTTAATATACAACTATAAGCAATTAAACCATATAAACTTTAATGTTTGAAAACTTATCACAGCAAATCAAGTACCAGAAATCCTTAAATGTACCAAAATACTATGAATATACCCTTCTGCGGCAACACTTACAAAATTTCCAAGAAGTTGAATGATGAACTGTAGTCACAACTTCATAAAGTTCACTACTACAGAACGTGAAATAAACCTAACGTCACGAAATAAATGGGCCTATACTAAATTTATTCTATATCTTACTTATAAATTTTATTTATGTATCTACCATTCTAGCTTATATGGATAACATTTTTAATACTACTTTAACCTATATCTAACATAACTATTATACATGAAGTAAATAAAAAAATTAAGATTAAATTAAGTCTAGTTTCCGTAATGTTCTGTTCACGTTTTGTTTTTCTCGTTTGAATGAGTTAACTTAAAGATAAGAACATCGCAAACCACTATTTTTTGCGCGAATTATTATTTACGCAAGAAAGTGCATCAGACGCAATTTTCCAATCGTAACTTTAAGCCAAAATAAAATTTCTATAACGGTAATTAAACTTACAAACTTTTATTTTTTAATAAAAATCATAGTCAATCGTTACAATTAATTAGGTTTTTCAATAGCTTCGCTAGATTGGCAACAGTGAAACTATGATGATAAATATATAGTTGACCGCATAGGCGACAAAGATATCAAAAATTAAAGAATGGGTTAATCAATCGCCAAGTTTATTTATATTTTTATTTGAAGAGGATAACGTTTCGAGCTAGCGTTCTTCCTCAGATCATTAACAGTGCGGGAATTTATTTAAAGTTAGTTTATAACATTGATTGTGGAAACATTCGAATGCTAACAAATATTTAATGTAGAGGTTTTTATAGAAAGAATATAAAGTGATTACAAAAATTTTTGTAGAGCAATAATAACACCATTTTTAACATTTATTAAAATTACACTTAAAGTGATTTTTGTTATATGTAAATACATATCACAGTAAGCAAACTAGGTGCCACCTTTATAAATCAGTGGGTGCCACGAGGTTAGACCGCTTAGATTCAGGCTTATTTACAATACAGAAAATGTTCATTGTTGTCTAGTTTAACAGTAACATGTATTGCAGTATTAGTTCAATTAATTAGCTTTGAAAATTCTAAAAAGATGGATATTTGGTGTCTGTACTACTACTACTAACTATATAATGTTTAAGACTTAAGTATTATATTCAACAGTCTTTTATATTGATTACTTTTAACCATCAACAATTTCAAACTTTCCCTCGAGGATAATCACAGTAAATCACCTCGTCTTCAACGGTCAACTATATGACTAAATAGGTGGTAGTAGGGTCACATTTAGGGCGGACTCTCGCAAACATTATTTCTCTGTTACTATGAGCGTTCTTGACTAAACACCTGTCCCACTGAGTATAAACTGGCTTTGCATATAAGCTATGTGGATGACACAAATATCTTTACTCTAATCACGTTAAAAAACAAATTCTTAGTTTATTTACATTCTAGCACTTTAGTACAACGTTTATTTAATAGAGTAAAGAAAATGAAAATTCATCTTTTCCTGATATTAAAATCAGCAGATTAAATAACCAGTTTACAACATCTGTTTATCGTCAAAAAATTCATCTACAGGTTTAGATACTAGTTTCCACAGTTTATTACGGACTCGTTTAAACGTACTGTTGCGTCAGCGAAGTCCCATGACTAGTGTCACGCACTCGTTCTCTCGAACTTCGTGAATTGTCGGGAGATTACTAGATATAGTGTTAGTCTCGTATATTGTT
>NW_013668474.1:0-14519 GCF_000517525.1 Limulus polyphemus | reverse complement strand
AGCCATACAGAAGCTTTATGGTGTGACAGGACATTCTAGCGCGAATGTTGAAATCAAGTGTATCGTAAGGTCGCTAAAGTTTCGTCGGAACGAAGTTACGGAAAGTTAATTAACAAACGGAGGTGTAACAGTACCAATATACTCAATTAAATATTTAGCATCTGTTCTGAAACTTATCTCCTCATACTGAAATAACTACCTTATAGATTACCCCTTGTATTTTATTCATAATCCTAATTCGCAAACCCTTAACAAAATCATATACTGTAGGCAAATGCCTGATCATTCCTTTTATTAGCTATTGATTTTAGAGCAAAGCCCCATTCGGTTATCTGCTGTGTCGAACCTCGGATTTTAAAATTGTAAGTCCGTAAACTTACCGCTGTCCCCGGGGGATAATAATACAAGACTTGAATGACTTAATGTTTATTTGGATTACCTAACTGTTTAAAATATCTGTAAGACTTTAGGAATTAGGTAAGTAAAAATGCTTTTTCAAGTTTTGTTTGTTTGAATTTATGCACAAAACTACACAATGGGCTATCTGTGCTCTGCCCACCACGGGTATCGAAACCCGGTTTCTAGCGTTGTAAGTCCGCAGACATACCGCTGTGCCACTGGGGGGCTTTAAGTTTTGAATTGGTTAAATTGTGACCTAGCGGTTAGCGTATCAGTGTGATGATCCGAGGGTCATGGGTTCGAGACGTGGTGCTACCAAATACGCTTCGCACTTTCATCTGTGGTTGCATAATATGAATAGTAGTTAATCTCATTATTATGACAAGAATGGCTTCTTCAGGCGGCAGGTGTTGCAGACAACTTGCTTTCCCTATGATCAGTAGTTCCAAATTAGGGGCGGTTATGCCATTTAGCCCATTGTGTAAATAAGGTGTTGGGACGGTTATGCCATTTAGCCCATTGTGTACATAAGGTGTTAGGACGATTATGCCATTTAGCCCATCGTGTACATCACGTGTTGTTCAGATGAATAAAGAAACAATCATTTTTGAGATTTATAAAAAATAATAATAATGTAAGAGTATTTCGAAAAAACGAAAAAAAAAACAAACGAGAAAATATTGTAAAATTATCGCTACATTGTAAACTGTATTGTCATTATCATATTCAAACATTCAATTTTAAATGGCACACAGCCACATAAGAAGTTCCAATAAACTCATTATTTTCACATTGGTGGGATACAAGAATTTCGTAGTATTATGCCCCCAGTGGCACAGCGGTATATCTGCGGACTTACAACGCTAGAAACCGGGTTTCGATACTCGTGGTGGGCAGAGCACAGATAGCCCATAACAGAAAAAAAAGTATTAATATTTAGATTTGATGATAGTATAAGCGACTACTGAACTAACCATGACAAGGAAAATGGCATAGCATTAGCAGTTTAAACTTTCAAATTAGAAGAAAAACATGTTGACTAGTCTTACTAAGTGATAACAATAATATTTAGATACACAGATTCAAACTATACAGATCTGGTATATTTTTAATTTTCGTTGGGCAAAAGTTTCTTTAAGATTATTACCTTACATGGTATATTACTGAATTAAGATTCGTTGTCGAAGCTAGAAAGTATGTATTGATCAGCGTTAGAAATTTTAGAAACTTTTTTCTTGTGCAACGGAAAAAATATTTTAACTGTAAACACGTTGAAAGTAAGTGAATTTAGAACAGGAACATGGAGTTTAGCTAGTTTGTGAGAATGGGATTGATCTGATGGTGAAAACAAGTGTTGAGGATACGTGGTTTTTATGTGTGTGGGGCAAATGTTTTAAAAAACGTGACCGCCCTGCTTTCAACTTCTTAAAACGTGTTTTTATTTCTCGTCTTATGATGAGTTTTAATCAATCAACACTAAAAGCCGTGAATTTTGTTTTGCCGTTAGGAATGAATTTAATTTCGTTAATTAATGTAATTCGGTTTATTAAGGGTGAAGATCAGGTCGAGTCACAGCGATATCTTCAATTATTTGCTAATTCTTTTAAAGCAGTTTATACCTCGTGAGTGGTGGTGGAACTGGTTTTATAGAAGTTGTAACATCAAGACAAAACAGCATTTTTGAAATTGATTTTTAAAGCTATCTGCATTCTGGGAACAGTTTATGTTGAAAATAGGTTAATGTTTCAAGGTTTTACAAGAGCACTCAAGGAGGAACAGGTAATCAGAAAATTTAAGTTTAGGGGCAGGTAACCAATAGGAATAAAAAAGAAGCAACCACCCCATCTTGATTTTAAAAGTATCAAAAGCATCTCATCTGGATCATCAAATAACTTACTTTTAAATTAAAATGAGTGTATCTAATACAAATGAATTTCCAACTCTAAATGGTCTGGCCAGGAGTTAGGGCGCTCGACTCATAATCTGCGGGTTCGAGTCTCCGTCCCCACCAAACATGCTCGCCCTTTCAGCCGTGGGGGCGTTATAATATGACGGCCAATCTCACTATGCGTTGGTAAAAGAGTAGCCCAAGAGTTGGCGGTAGGTGGTGGTGACTAGCTGCCTTCCCTCTAATCTTACACTGCTAAATTAGGGATGGCTAGCGCAGATAGCCCTTGTGTAGCTTTGCGCGAAATTCAAAACAAACAAACTCTTAATAATAAAACTCCATTTGACTTTAGTTAAGTTTGTTCTAAGTAACTTACGTAACTCCACAAAAACAAAAACGTTGCACTCTACATGCATCATAACTTTTTATAAATTGTTTTATTATTTTACATCGTATTTTAATTCATTATAAAATGTTGGAACTTCATAAATTTAGGAATTTTTGTATCTTGTATTTTACATTTGTTTAGTGTAACTTATTGAAAGTGGAAAATATATATTCTGAAACGTTAGTTTCCCGGAGAGATAGCATTAAGTTTACAGAATTACAACACTAAAATACGTGGTTCATTCCCACGGTGGGCAAGTTGCTCTAAAACAAACAAGCAAGCAAGCTGAAACATTAAAGTATAAAATGTCTGTTACCGTTTCATTATATTTATCCTGAAACTATGTGATTTTGGAACACTGATATTTTATAATTAATGGAAGTTACAGTGAAACGATTCAGAAACAGAGTTAAAGCTGTATCGATCAGTATTACTCTAGAAAAATATATTTAGAGAGCTTAAAGTCACATATACTTTGTAATAAGTATGCAAAGCGATTCAAACAGAAGATGTTTCGAACTTTTACTTCTTATATTGTGGTTATTCAAAAACTGATCGCCAAAGAAGAGAAGGATGTATAAAGTAATTAATTTTATGACTAATATCATTTAAATCGATAGGTATATTTATTTTCACCTAACTAATACCGGCTAATACATTTAGAAAAATGTTTCAAATAATACTTGTATTTTCAGCTAATGAAGAAAAGCTATAGCTCCTAAATAATAAATGCTTTCTTTTATTTGTATTATTTATTACCTTATTGCCTCGGTGGCTCAGCGGTAAGTCTGGGGCTTATCACGCTAAAAATATGTTTACGATACCCACAGTGAGCGCAGCACATAGGTCATTGTATAAATTTGCGCTTAACAACAAACAAATCTTCTCAAAAGGCGTTTAGTTCATCCTAAATAGTGAACAAACGAAATTTTCTATTACCTGTAATCATATTTAAGATGACAATAAGTTTTGTATCACATTATATTCAACACTTGCTCCCTCGTCGTCTAGAAGCTGTCCCCCTGTGGGACAGCGGTAAGTTTAAATACTCACCACGCTAAACTGCGGGGTACGATTCCCCGTGGTGGATACAGCAGATAGTCCAATGTGGCTTTGTTCTAAAATAACCAACCAACCATCCAGAAGCTAGTATAATTAATATGATAGATTCTAAAATCCTTGGATGAAATAAAAACTATTTGATCTATTGTTTACTTAACAAGAATTATTTGTTTTAGAATACAGCCACATTGGGCTGGCTATCTGCTGTATCCACCGCGGGGAATCGAAATCTGGATTTTAGCGTTGTAACTTCGTAAACTTACTACTGTCCCACCAGGGAGACTGAGAATTGTTACAGAGTGATGATAGAAGTTCATGGGCAATCATTTCTCTTTTTTATTAAAATAATATTGCATTAATTCTCCAATTAAATAGTATCAAGTAATATAACACACGACACTGGTTCCTACGAACATTATTTACTAATGCTCTATCAATCACAGCTGAAATAATATCAAGTAACATAACACATTACACTGGTTCCTACGAACATTATTTACTAATGCTCTATCAATCACAGCTGAAATGATATCAAGTAACATAACACATTACACTGGTTCCTACGAACATTATTTACTAATACTCTATCAATCACAACTGAAATAATATAATGTAACATAACACATTACACTGGTTCCTACGAACATTATTTACTAATACTCTAGCAATCACAGCTGAAATAATATCAAGTAACATAACACATTACACTGGTTCCTACGAACATTATTTACTAATACTCTATCAATCACAACTGAAATAATATAATGTAACATAACACATTACACTGGTTCCTACGAACATTATTTACTAATACTCTAGCAATCACAACTGATTTACATTCCTTACTAAGATAAAGTTTTTTCCATATTTATATAAACATATAAACTAACAAGTTTGTATTTTTAACACAAATATCGAATCTATAGATGTTTTCTTCATCTAATTATTTACAAATTATTTGTGTATCACATAAACAGGAATGTTGTTCCCTTCATCCCAAGTCATCATAAGGTGGTGGTGGCTCTGTACCCTGACGAAAAAAAAAAGAACTTCTAAATGATAAAAACACAAAACATGAGGTATGTTTTAGAGATTAGAAGTTAAAATGAAAATATAGAAACTATAAATAAATGTTGTTTGTTTGTTTTGTTGTAGTTAAGCACAAAGCTATACAATGGGCTATCAGTGCTACGCCCACCATGAGTATCAAAACCCGGTTTCTAGCGTTGTAAGTTTGCAGACATACCGCTGTGCCACTTATTTAATAAACAATACAATATGAAGTCTTTGGAAACAGCTTATTTATCATAAATTATTGGGCGATCCTTAACAAACTAAATAAAATATATTCTACACATAGTAGTTACAAACGTTGCAGCTGCAGACAATTTTGAAGATAGAGGAAAGCCTGTTCTGTTTGCTAGTGCCAAAAAAAGTTGAACTTTCTCAACTTTGCCGCAAGGAGACGAACAACCGACAGTCTTACGGGCTGCAGTGTGAAGAAGCCTTAAAACAGCGAAATCAATATCCTCAACACAACAATATCATATACAGATCTATTGTTGTAAGCTATATTTTTAACGTCTTAAAAAAGGTTCAAATATCAAAAGGTTTAGTAATATATGCCTGTTATGTTGAAATAAACATGTAATTTTCAAATATAAAGTGGATACTAATTTCTCCTTATTTAATTGTGATAACCAAAGGTATGTAACTCTTACTAACAATATTCGCATGCTTTATCAAATCCTCAATTTGTGTTTTAAAGTAAAATTTTATTTATATTATTCTGCCTTTTGCAAAATAATAAGTTAAAAAAATCAACATAACAACCTCCCGCAATAAAATGTATTTTTCATATGAAATTTCAAACTGCAAAATGTACATCAAAACTTACATCCAATACTATAACATCTTCAAGAAAGCTCGGCTGAGGAGAAATTTGTACACATTGTCTGTCCGATTGTAGCTGACGTTCTGTCATGTGCTCAACAAAAATTGTTCCAGAAAGATTGTTTGTTTGATGACGCCTTAACGCGCCCAATCTTTCTGGAATATTCTCTTCACGACCTGAAGAACTGGCTAACGCAATAACTGTGTTTCTAGCATTCTGTTGCTCTTCATCATCAGGAACAGAATTCATGATGGATGGCGGTAACAGGACGATGGAACAGGACGAGGTTAGTCTTGCCTGTTCTTCTTCAACTCCGCATTGATTGGCTAATTCTGGACATATAGCTATGGAACGATGGTAATTATAGTTCTGTGTAAAACGACGATCTTGACGAAATATCCGGCACCTACAGGATTACGAATAAAAACACTACTTGTTGAAGTCTCGTGTCAAAACAATACAAGTAAAACCCAATCATCACAAAGATCATATACCCATACTCGTATTTAATTTTTCACATTTCAACCACCTAGTGGTAAGATCTAAATCAAACTGATAGCCTACGTTTGATACTTGTGATATAAATGTATTATTTATAAAAACTTCTAGAAAACCAATGATATCATTCACTTTACGTATGGTATTTACCACACGAATGTGAGGGGTGTGTTAATCGTCTTATTTGTGACAGTCAACCGTCTTAAAATTCGACAATTTGATATTTACTATATTTATTTATTCTAAAGTTTGCTGCGATATTTATTGTGTATGTATCTCCTTTTATTTTTCAGAGACTAGAGCTACAAACAAGAATATTGAGAAATAAGAGGCTTAACGATATAGATACTAGAGATAATTCAATAAAATTATAAAAACAGATTTGTAATGTTTTTATAAATTAATAGGATGAGTTTCAACATTATATATACGAATTAAAACAGATTAATGATCTTAAATATTCCCCATTTCAAACCACGTCTACTCCTAAAGTACGCCATCTTCTTACTCTAACCTTGAAATATTGACGAAACAATATCTTCATGTGAAAACAGTGGCCTAACTTAATACTAGGCTATATAAAGTTATTGAAACAGTTTCTGGTGGGAATACTGCATTTATTTAGGAATATAGTGTTTCATCTTTAAAAGTGAAAAGATGGTCAAAATAATATAAATAAAACCCAAAATACCATTGAGCTAAAATATAGATTTAATTTATAACCTAATGGCAACCAAGATCCAAATCAAACTGTTAGTTGTAATCAAAAATAAATATAATAGTTCCACAAAAAGCTGGTTCACGGGTATTATAGATGCAGTTGCTTCTTTGAAAGAAAGTATTAATACCAAGCTATTTACAAATGTTTCATGGCCTGACATGCCTGATAGTTAAGGCACTCGACTCGCAAGCTGAGAATCGCGGGTTCGAATCCTGTCCCTGGACATGCTCGCCCTTTCAGCCGTGGGAGAGTTATAGTGTGACAGTCAATCCCATTATACGTTGGTAAAGAGTAGCCTAATAGTTGGTGGTGGGTGGTTATGACTGTAGTCTATCTCTGCGAAATTAGGAAAGGCTAGCTTAGATAGCCCTCGAGTAGCTTTTTACGAAATGTAAAAACAAACAAACAGTTTTAGAATGATAGGTAATAAAAAAATATTTACGGACAAATACTTTATTGATTCATTGAAACACCATTAGCCTCTCTCTTGTCCACATATGAGAATCGCCAGTCCCTTATTATAACTCGGAATTTCTTTGTAAAGGTTACTACAACATTATTTATAATATATGTATAGGATTACTTCTGTTTTTTGTTTTTGTTTTCCAGAAAACTCTCTATATTCGATCAAGACATTATTCGTAATCTATATCGGCCTATATTTCTTTTTTCTAACTTTAGTATCAGTTACTGTTTAATAAAAATAAACATTTTAATGTTACGGTCAGTGATTAAAAGATAGGTTTACGTATCTCTAATTTTGAACAGATATACTGGATGAAAGGCAGCTAGTCAACAGCACCAACCACCAATTCTTGGGCTACTCTTGTCTGGTCGAACAGTGAAATCTGACCATTACTTATACAGTATACTCACGGCCCCAAAGTGCGGAGCGTGTTTTTGCAACAACAGGTAGTGAACTCCGGTAATGCTAACCACTAAGCCATGTCCAGCCCTTAAAACTAAAAATAAATAAATAATTATATGCATGTAAGTGACTATGGGAAAAGTGTTAGTGACTAATGGCCACTGTTGCCCAGCAAACAGTATGTGGACTAACATTATGATGTTTTAAGAGAATATACTAAGAACCCACAATTGAAAGCAAAGAAAAATATTTCATAATACAGGATGTCCACAAAAAAAAATCTGGAACCATTGGTGACTTGCAGCTTTTCTTAATTTCAAAGGCGTGGATGACACCCTACCAGAACAGTTGATTGGCAGACGTGGTTCCTAGGAATAGGCCCCAAGATCTCCAGACTTGACTCTCATGGACTTCTTTCTCTGGGGACTGCTCAAGGCACGTGTGTACAAAGAGGAGATCAGAGACACCGAACATCTGAAACAACGAATTTGCGACGAGCGTCGGACCATTGACAATGACACAAATATGCTTGGGAATGGAAATACCTTCTCCAAACTTGTTTCGAATTACAAGGGCAACATGTGGAACACATTCTGTAAAATTCGTTGAAGTTCCTATGATTCCAGACTTTTCGGGCACCCTGTATGTCAGTAATACTAAATCTGCCACATCCAGTAGTGATGAGGCCTATCTTCTACCTTTACTTAATACATTATGCAGCTAGCAGCGCACAAATATTGATCTATTGATACAGTCATTCATCAATCCTCGTTCTTGTATGACAATACCTTTCCACGCTGGATTTTTCAAAGCACTACTAGTCATTAAAAAAGAAAATAATTTCATTTGTTTTATCTAATTGGGTATAAAGAGGTTAAAAATAATGCCATGCTTATCAGTCCACAGGCAGGGTCAGTCATTATAGAGTGGTTACCGTAGCAACGTCTTCTAACTTGAGTTACTCAGGGCAGCCCGGCATGGCCTAACCGTTACTATTTTTTCGTTATGAATAAAATTGGCCCTTTCATTTTTATTATTTTTTATTTCTCTTTTAAAGTTGTCAAAACTGTTTCTTTGAACATTTCAATCTCATCCTCCTTCGTCACTCTCAGGTGTGAATTATAAGATCTTAAGATACGCCCTCTAGCGGCTCAGCAGTAAATTTGCGGACTTATAACGCTAAAAATTACATTTCGGTACCTGTGAAGGGAACAACATAAATAGCTCATTGTGTAACTTTGTGCTTAACTACAAACAAAACATATCTTGATGTCCTTCAAATTCTAGGACTGTATCATTTTTTGCAAGTTCCGTTTAGACTTCTAGTTTTGGTACCACCTTATTAAATAATAATTTCATTCATATCTCCATAATGGTTTGAATACAATAATTTCAGAACAGGTTACTTCATGCCACATTTTATTTTGACTTTTTTCTTTTGTCCCTGCCCTGCATGACCAGGTGGTTAGGTCACTCGACTCGCAATCTGAGGGTCGCGGGTTCGAATCCCCGTTCCCACCAAACATGCTCGCCCTTTCAGGGTCAATCCCACTATTCGTTGGTAAAAGAGTAGCTCAAGAGTTGGCGGTGGGTGGTGATGACTAGCTGTCTTCCCTCTAGTCTTACACTGCTAAATTAGGGACAGCTAGCGCAGATAGCCCTCGTGCAGCTTTGCGCGAAATTCAAAAACAAAAACAAAAATACTCAGGGCACAGCAGTTTTGGCGACACCTATTTTATAGAATATTTTATTATGGTAAAAATATTATTTGAAATTATAACTAATAAAAAGTATGAGCTAGAATAATGCAAGGTAATTTCAAATAGACATGATAATTAACAAAACAACAACAAAAAAACAAAACAAAGATAAACCCTACGATAATGTTTCTTGGTAATCTAAAAATGTTGGTGTGATTAGTCTATTCCTGGTACTTACAACCAACACAAAGCAGCAGTAATGGCTGCAATGAAGACAACGCTGACGACCACAACTATTAATATCAGTGTTTGTAGCTCGATCATGAAGTTGTAGAACGAACTGGTTTGCACCTGCGAGATCAGACAAAAGTAATAATTAGATATGGAATTTTCTTGACAAATAAATGTATTTTAACCTAAAAGTATAAATATTAAAAATCATATATTGGTTAAGAGATAATGCATCACACAATGACTGGACATTGTAATTGTGTAATGCATTTGTTTTAACAGCTAGGTTTCAGATTTTAGAGATTATTAATATTCAAGCTTTCAGGCATATGTTTCATCAACTATGTTTGAACAGTATAAATGCGAAAGGTCATTTATATTTTTTCTTATGGAAAATATGGTTAAGTTCCGACATACTATTATTGAAGACCACGTTTTGTTTTATTTTTTTTTCAGTGATCATGCTCTGTCTGCTACCTTTACTTCTTAAAAATTGTCATGTGGTAGCGTTTCTGTAAGATCAGAGTCCTTTAGTAAACAGCCATGTCAATGCCTCCCCTTCCTCCCTTTTGTGTAGCTTTACAAAAACTGGCTAATGTCTTAGGTCTACAAGTTCCGAGTACATTGAAAGAAGAACAACAACATATTGGAGCTCAATCAGAGAAATCTGGCGATTGTTCACCCTATTATTTGAACCTATAAATATCCACACGTATTTCTGGCCCGTGTATGATATAATTATACGTCTAAACACAAAGCAGTCACAATTATATTTGAATGCTTTAGTGAATATCACTGACTTGAGTAATTTTCCCTTGGTATTAATCGTTTCATGACTTATTTATCATTAGTCTTACCTAGAACCTTCTCAAAAATTCATAAACCAGCTTATTAGTTTTGCACTTATTATATACACACTAATAATAGTTAATGATAATGCAGTTAATGATTAGCAGTGAAAAATAATCTCTATGTAAATCAATAGTTAGGCCTCACTTGGAATACTGTGTACAATTATAGTCTCCTCATCTAAGAAAGGATACTACCTCATTATATAAGGGTTCAGAGAAGGGCTACAAGGATGATGCTAAAGATTGAAAGGCTACCTTACAGATAAATCTTTTAACATATTTTCTCTTGAGAAAAGAAGGACAAAACGTGATGTTATTGAAGTATGAAAAATTATTCGGAGGACCGATAGAATAAAGGTTTGCGATTTATTTGAGTCACGTTCTGAGGACATAAGGTTAAGATCTGGATAAGAAAGGCTAGGCTTCAGTTAAGACAGTTTCAATTTCTAACAGGGTGATTGAGTTATAGAATGAGTTAGCGCCGGAAGTAGTGGAAGCCAGCACTTTAATAGGAGTTTTAAAAATGGGAATCCATTATTTCCTGAAACATAAATGGTGGGGGTTAAACTTTTATTCTTCCCAAGAGCAGATGTGCAAGAACAGCCTTGGAGGACCAACTGGTCCCTTACTGTCCGAAGGTTGAATAAAACTATCTAAACAGGAAGACAAAAAACAAGTTTGCATGAAGCAGTGACGTCATTCATAAGGAAACAAGGTAACAAGTCAACCAAAAAGTCGTCACCCACTACAGTTATTTTTATTTTATTTTTTGTTGCATATTCCCCTGTTCTGATTTCAACTGAATTGGTCTCTTCAGGACTACAAACACTGCAAAAGAGACACCAGTTTACCACAGGTTGTTTGCTGCTCATTTTAACCTTTTTTTTTTTCTACAAAAGCAATTGTTTGCATAAATACAAGTTCTTAAACGCAAGCCATAATGTGGCATTTACTCCAAGTAATCTAGATGCTAACTTTTTGCTCAATTCACCTTTGCAGCAAACAATTGAATAATAACGACGGAAAAGATTATTGGTTGGTGTTTCATCCCAGTGTCGGATTCAGTTTTTGTTTTGTTTTATGTTAACATTAGAATAAACACATACGTATTTTGACGCAATCAAAAATTTTTGTTCTTGGATAAAAGAAACATCGACTTTTTTGCATTATTTTTCAAATGCGAAGGAACGTTACTGATATGCACCCAACTTGCATTAACGAGACGAAGTGGAGATTTTTTATATTTTCCAAGTATTATGCGAAAAGACGTGAACAATTTTGTAAAGCACATTACGAGTTTTTTTTAATCGCATCTCTCTGTGGTACTTATTCATGGGCGCCCACGGAAATATTTTAAAGGAAGCAAAACATGTATGTAGGGGATCAGCTTTTACAGTGCAAGTCAACAGACTAAAAGAATGTATTATGTGTGCTGAAACGCAAACAAAAATTTACAGTTTTAATAAAAATTACTAAAAATACTTTTACATCATAATACGTGCATTATTTTGTGAAATGTACGGGGGGATTCCCCTTCCTGCGGGCGCCCACGGTAGTATTTATGACTACTGATACACATATTGCTATATTTCTAGATGGTTTGTTTGTTTTGAATTTGGCGCAAAGCGACACGAGGGCTATCTGCGCTAGCCGTCCCTAATTTAGCCAACTCTTGGGCTACTCTTTTACCAACGAATAGTGGAATTGACCGTCACATTATAACGCCCCCACGGCTGAAAGGGCGAGCATGTTTGGTGGGACGGGGATTCGAACCCGCGACCCGCAGATTACGAATCGAGTGCCCTAACCACCTGGCCATGCCGGGCTTCTAGATGGTGGTAAAGATAGTGTACGTACACAAATAAAAATGCGCAATTAATAAATATTTATATTATGCACGTGGTCTGAAGCGATGCGCTTCGTACAACTAAAAGAAGCAGTCAGATAGCTAATACTCTATCCAGGCAGTGGGAGCTTACTGCCAGTTGAGGTTCAAATAAAAGTAATTGGCAGTTGAAGTACACCTTCGATGTAGTTGCCTAAAGTAAGTAAAAAACAAAATTTTGTACGATTTTCAAACTTCAGAATCTTGCCATACAAAGCGATATCGCTCACACCATTGTACAAAGAACGTTCATACTACAAGTTTCTTCATATAACTGTAATACTACTATTGAAAACCAGAATACAGGACAAAATTTCAAAACCACGTGACACGACAACGCATGTTACTGTTAAAGAGTTGTTATGAAGTTTTTCAAAAACTTTTTGGGTTAGCTAAAAAATAGTGCAGGCGCCTTGTAATTATGCAAATATATTATTTCTTACTTAAGGACATTTGTTACAGTGTTTTGCTATATGTATTTTAACTTAAGATAATGAATAACAAAAACAAAAACACATTTTCATCGTAACTCGTACAGCAGTATTTCACTAGAAAACTGCATTTAAATAGGCTGAGCATATTTAGGAACTTAATATATTTTTAAGACACAAATTACAATGACAAAATATCTGACTTAAGTTACACTATAACAACAGTACTGAGCAAAATTCTCTAGAAATAATTTTCAATTATATGTATTATTGCCTTAAATTCCTAATGTTAAAACTTTTCGTTTGAAACTTTATATGCTAAAAAAAGGCCTTTTAATGCAATTTAAATTTGGTTTAGGCCTTACCAACGCATCGTCTGAAGTTGTTGAAAACGAGGAAACGTAAACCACTCGCCTCTATGATAGCAGTAGCACTTACATAAACACATAGCGAACCGGTTTTACAATTCGAACTCTATCCAGGTGTGCCACGCGTCGACCTTGATACAATAACCAAAAGTGAAAAAACAACAACAAAACAATTACTGATTAACATATTCACAAATTTCTCACAAATAGTGGTTCACACGTATTAACTAAATTAACTTACTTTTGTTAAAGTATTATTTCTATATATATATATATATATATATATACACATACACAAAACTTAAACGTATGTAATACATAATGAAACAGATCTTACAGTTTCACATACCCTCGTCGCTCAAAACCATCCGAAGTGTGCAAATAAAGCGGCCTCTACCCAGGAAAAATAACTTTAATGAAGCGCGAAAAAAAGCAGAAAAGTGTTTTCTCACACTTTTCCGCATATGTATATGCTTCCGCTTAGACCCTCTGTTGCTAATTTCAAATTATATCAAAGTGTTTATCATTTCATGGGATAACAGTGCATATATTCTACTTTATTTTAAATAATAACTGATTTTCTTACGTTAATTTACAACTGTTATCTTGATGCTGCTGTTAGTTTAGATAATATTTGATTGTTACAACCTCATTTTTACCAATTATTAATACAGATTATATTCCCTAATTAGGTATTGCCATTTAGTATTTGTCATCAATACCGGATTACATTATATGTAATAATATCATAAACGACCACAGTACTCCAGAAATAATTTATTTAATTGATCAACGTTTCACTATTACGGTGTTGCGTCAGCGAGGTCACGTGACAAGTATCACGCCACCTCCTTCTAGAAATATCCTGTTCCTTCATGAATGCTCTAGCGTTTACTAGATATGTGTTAGTCTTGTATATATAAGACGGTCACAAAGTGACGGGAACAGTATGTGTAATTAAACTGAGTATTGTCGAGCACGAGCACGTGAAACGTTCGTTGAGAATTATAGCGTTTGTTATAGAGCGACTGTTGAAATTAAGTGTATCGGTAAAGTTGTATTCGGAAAAAATAAACCAGTTTTATTTAAGAAAGGACTTGTGTCGCTAAAGTTTCGTCGGAACAGATTTACGGAAAATTAATTAACGAACGAACGGAGATGTAACAAATTGGTGTCAGAGAGTGGGATAGAAAAAATAAGAAGAAGATGGAAACAAGAGGTGAAAAATCAAACTACAGCTATGCAGACTTGATGGCAGCAATACAAGAGCAGCAAAAGAAACAAGAAGAACGAGAAAATAAACAAGAAGAACGAGAAGAGAAATTACAGCGGTGG
>NW_013668473.1:118939-151846 GCF_000517525.1 Limulus polyphemus | reverse complement strand
TTACAAATTATAATAAATCCAACAAGAAAAGAATATTCAACAACAAAACATTTATTGCATCAAGCTAATTGATTGCCCAGCGCTGCATTCATTCATTCAGTGAGACACCTACTTATTATTTTGCGTTTTCATAAAAGTATTGTTTCGTCAATCCATTGAGCGCTCCTTTAGCGCCCTGAAACGTATTGTTGCGTCAGCGAGTCACGTGACTACTATGACGCAACGTTTCTAGAACTATCATGTACTTTGTCGAATGTTCAAGTTCTTACTAGAAATAGGTTACGCTGGTATATAAAAGGTAAGGTAAGGTAATGTGTGTGTAGATAATGAGTAATTGAGATGCGGTCGGAGTATTATTGACGTTCGTTGCTATAGCGTTTGTTTAGCGCGATTGTTGAGTGTATCGGTTAAGTTATATTCGGAAAGAATAAACCAGTTTTATTAAGAAAAGACTTGTGTCGTTAAAGTTTCGTTGGAACGAAGTTACGGAAAAAAATCAATTAACAAACGGAGACGTAACATTACCTAGGCCTTGCGTGGGCCGGTGGTTAGGACGTTCGACTCTGAATGTGCAGGTGGTGCGTTCAAATTCTCTCATCGGACATGCTTGCTCTTTTAGCCGTGGGGGACATATAATGTAACGGTCAACCCCACTTTTCGAGTTATAAGCGGTCATCCATCCATCCAGTCTTTTGTCAAGTAATGGTCTAGATATATATGTATATACACAGACACGCACGTTAAAAAATATTTGAACGAACAAATATACTTCGATTTGTTATTTGCCCTGTTATTAAGTGATAGAGATATGCAATAATTATTTATTGGTTGTCCAGTTGTTGTATGGTAGAATTATACAATAATATCAAGGATAAATCAACAAACTTTTAAGGTAACGATTACACGTTTGTCAAAGATACAGAAGCTGGAAAATTTCAGAATTTAAGCTACTCTATAGACGTAGTTCATAGATATTCATACACATTTGAGGAAATATTCTTAAACTAATCAGTCGTCGAGTGATCAAACTACTACTGTAAGGTTATAAGTATACATATTTATTCAACCATATTAAAAAACAACAACAGCTAAAGTCTTCTTCAGGAATAAAGGTAGATAAAAGACCCGATAAAACTAGTCATTTCGACAGGTGGACCCGTCTATTTCAGGAGTAAAGTTAGAGGGGTTGTTTGTCTGCCTTTACTCCTGAATTAGTCGGGCCCACTAGTGAAAAACGTGACGGTTTTATCGGTTTTTGTAAATTGAGTTTATTTTTCCCATCATGTACATTTTTATTTATCTATATCCTCAAAACCACACCTGGATATTATATTAGCAAAGACAGTCTTTTTCCCCACTCGTTATGAATTTATTTTATTAGTTTCATCTTAAGTAGGCTTTTTAAAGTGCGAACAGTTTGAAAATGAATATTTGCGCATATATAAAATAAAAACGAGTTTTAAATGTTACCGATATTTTTAAGGCAGTTGAAATAGTATAGTGTGACGTCATTATTGTTGATCTTTGATTTCAGTCGGACACATCAGTGACCCGTTTGTGGCTAAAATCCTCGTTAACTGGCAGATAATGTTCGAGGCACAAGCATTATAGCTTTATTTTCGTTTTCATTATATTTTCTGCTGTCATAAACTAATCTTTATGTATCCGTAACATTTACTATTTCTTGATTTACAGAAGCTGAAAATTAGGCTTTGTGTACTACATTCGGTCTTGGTTGAAACAAAACAAAAAAATAAGAGAAAACGAAAATAACGTCAAGATGTGACTGAAGTGTTAATAGCACTCTCTTGGTACATTCATGTTTATAATTTAAGTGAGAATTTGGCAATATTTTGTTTCATATTTCGTGTTTGTTTGTTGAATTTTGAACCAAGCTTCTCGAGGGTCATCTGCGCTTGTCATCCCTAATTTAGCAGTGAAAGACTAGAGGGAAGTCAGCTAGTCATCACCACAAACATTTGGGATACTGATGATTGTCACATAACGCCTCCAAGGCTGAAAGAGCGAGCATGTTCGGCGACGCCAGGTTTCGATCTAGCGACTAGTAGATTGCCTGTCGAGCGCCCTAACCACCGGCCCCATATTTCTTGAATGATGTGATTGTTCTAAGTTTTTTCTCGAAATGCCCTCCGGTAGCTCAGCTGGATGCCTTATTACGCTATAGTGAGGGTTCAGTCTCTGTAATGGACACTGCAACTAGTCCATTGTGTAGTTATGCGCTTAAACTCCCATGAGATGACTTCATGAAATATTAAGGTAGCTTATAGAATACTAGACGGATTCATTCTTGTTAAACCCAAATGTTAATTAACAACTGAATTGGTGTAAACGGTGAATCCGCTACTGTAGTAATGGTAAATAACAAATGTTGCCCAGACAACAGATGGTTAAGCAAACTATAAAACAAGTATGTTATCTAGAGTGGTGATAATGAATAATAATAGAATCCTGGGATAACATACACAGGAAGCATTTAAAGTTTGCATAAATGTATTTACACGTTGCTCAACACTATGGATTCGACTGATGTTGCTCCAAAAACGACCTCATATTAGAAATGTATTACTGGAACGCTGCCTTGGTATAGAATTTAAACAATTAATCATGCTTCAATTTATATCCGATAGTGAATCAAAACGTTGGTTGCCAGGACAACAGAGTCAGACAATGAAAACTTTTGAAACGAAGACTTTAGGCTAGTATTCTGTGGGATCAATAAATAGGTGGTAATGGAGAATACTGATGAGTCATTGCTTGTAGCTTGAAATTGAGAACATCTATCGTCACCACATGTGTATAGCTTTTTAAAATTATACCACGTCGTTGACACGAGATACTTGTTATATTTTTAAATATTAAAGCTATGTTTCGACCGTCCTAGACTGCGGCTGCTCTAATAAAAATTATTTCATGTGCGTAGAGTCACACATTTAAACTCGAAATTTCTCTTGGCCATGATAAATAACTCGTGCACCGATATTTATGCTAATATTTGACTTGGTTTTTGTTGGGGTGTATTCTTTATCATGAACCTAGACTTGCCATTTGTAGCGAGCTATTGATTATTATTTAATGTATATAAAGTGACGACGTTGTAATTTTTCATATAGCAGTTTTGTATTTTCTGGGATTTGTTTCCAGAGAAAGGATTTGATGAGCGGAAAGACTAACAATAACGCGAGTGGAACCGTAACAACAATTTCTATTGGGTTATTTCATGTACACATAAGGGAAGAAAGAATTCAGTTGGAGGTTGAATAATATGCACTAACAAATAGCCTGACGGGCCTTTTCCCTCTGAAGAATATGATACAGCATGACTCACTTTTGCAAGCTTTCTCGTTATAGCTGACATGTTCCGGTTGTTGTACCCGCTGAACTGGCTAGACTAATTTTTTTCTTTCATTTTTTTTTTTTTATAAACTTGCATACTCCAAAATGGTTAAATTCATTCTTCTTCACTTAAAGTATTTCATAGAAGAGGCCTATTATGTCAATTCGCTTGCGAAGACGTTCTAGGATAAACACTTGCGTAACATTTCCTAAGGAAAAAGGAATCCACTGTACAGCATTGTAGGTGTTATGTGGTTTTCTACACTAGAAACTTGCCCCTTATTTATTTGTGGGGAACCTTTCACCCACAAAAGAGTGCACGAGCATGTGTTGGAACGTTATTCGTATGATCTAAGTTCTAGTGTAACCAAGGATGTCTATACGGTATAGTTTTAAAATACCACTTTCACCTGAGTCTAAACAGTAATATAAATGATCACCGTACTACCTGATCTGGATATCACGGGTGAAATTCCTATTTGAATTCGGATTAATTGTCGATATATAGTGGATAAAATACATTATTTTACGTGTGTCTTTTGGGATATTGAATTAATAAAAATATTTTACGTTTTTGTGCATACATTCCTGTGATTATAATTATATGCTCCGCTATATGAGTTTTTTTTTAAGTTTGGGTTCGTAACTGGAAAAGTCTTTGAATAAGCGTGATAGTTGTCTTTTCAAAATGTAACGTTTTTAACTCCTGTATGGTAGTGGGCTAATATTGAAGTTCATGTATGAAAGTCAGTGGATGCGATAGCTTGAGGAAATAGATTATCGAAGATAACCTAAGTTCATGTATGAAAGTCAGTGGATGCGATAGCTTGAGGAAATAGATTATGGAAGAGAACCTAAGTTTATGTATGAAAGTCAGTGGATGCGATAGCTTGAGGAAATAGGTTATGGAAGAGAACCTAAGTTTATGTATGAAAGTCAGTGGATGCGATAGCTTGAGGAAATAGATTATCGAAGAGAACCTAAGTTCATGGAAAGAAAAAAGAAATGTAATAGAATGCAAAATAAAAAGGCTAGCAAGATCAATGACAAAAACTCGTAATAAGAGTTAGTATTAAAGTAGTATCTCACTG
Source organism: Limulus polyphemus (assembly GCF_000517525.1). Lineage (NCBI taxonomy): Eukaryota > Metazoa > Arthropoda > Merostomata > Xiphosura > Limulidae > Limulus > Limulus polyphemus. Next base: position 147,401 of record NW_013668473.1, on the reverse strand, counting down.
AAATAATACGTAGAAAACTATAATTTTTTTTTTACATCAATTAGAGATCCATGAGGTCAACAGAAACAAAATGACACGAACATATATATTTGGTCCTGAGAGGTTGCTGTGTACAAAACTATTTTTGCATAAGGAAATTAAAATGATTATAAAAAAGGTATTTTTTAGCACGTTTGACCACTCTTTAAGCGTATTTCATGTAGCTTATGATTGTGTTTGAATATTTTGGTTGTTTACACTATATTTCTGAAAAAGTAATCTGCTTCTGAAAAAATATAATGCCTGAATTTCCACATCATTTACACAATGCCAAATTCATAGTATCGAGTGTTCGAACTAGTTGATAACAGAAAAATGTAATTATACAGTAACTCATGTCATATCAAAATATCTAAGCAGTGTGTGTTGAGGAATGTTTGAAATATGAGGGTCAAGGTCAAAGAAGACTATGTGAGCACAATGAGACAAGACGATATAGTACTGTGAATATGAAATATGAGGGTCAAGGTCAAGAAGCCTATGTGAGCCCAATGAGACAAGACGATATAGTACCGTGAATATGAAATACGAGGGTCAAGGTCAAGAAGCCTATGTGAGCACAATGAGACAAGACGATATAGTACTGTGAATATGATATAAGAGGTTATTTGGACTCTTTCCGAAGTTTTCTTTGTATATGGCATTGATTTATTGTTGATTTCATTTTCTATAATGCATGAAACGAACTTAATTTCATCTGCGAGGCATTTGGGGCGCTGTAAATAACTATGAATTACCATTTTGTTATTGCGCTTCTTTTGGTATTTTTAGTTGCGTTTCATCTACGTTGTTTGCAAATGTTTATTCCTTATTACAATTAGTGTAAAATAAATCTGCATATTGACTTCTTTGAGCCAAATATATATATATATATATAATAAAAATACTTTATTATTATTATTCCTAAAAATGATAAATTAAATAAATAAACGACTAAAAACAAAACAAAACAACAAGACAAATACAATAATAATTTGGTCATTCAGAGTGACCTTTATTACCCCACAAGTATCCCAAGATGAAATTAACTTCATGCATTATAGAACTTGTAACATGTATAAAGCAAAGCCATATATTCAAAAGCTTCTTGAATAGTTAAAGTTCACCTATATTCGCCGTATTATATTGTTTTGGCTCATTGTGCTCATACAGGTTTCTCGACATTTGACCCCCTTATTTTTAATTCCTCTTTAAGTGTTTAGATATTCTGACATGGCTGAGTATTCGATAACGGTTGTTTTTTCTTTCTGTTAAAAACTAGTTCAAATACTCAAAAACAGTGGATTTAGCATTATGTTTGATGATCAGGCCATTTCGGCATGTTTTACTTTTCTCCCCAGTAGATATTTTTTCAGAAAGAATTCAGTAATATTCAAGTAGAGTTATTATTTACATGAGATATGCAAAATATATTTCTTGTATTCAAAAGCACCCTCTCTGGGCAAAATGTAAACGTTCGCCATTTTGTTAGAAATTGGTGTCAAAACAATCCCCCCTTTTTTTTTCTGCATATCAATGAGATACTACTCGAACTCTGCAATACTGACTTGTTGCCACTGGTCTTGCCAATCCTCTGTTCTTCTTAATTCCGCGAGTTATGCTAAGTTATTGTGTTCAGTGAACTTTTTTGAATGTAACAACTGAACATTTAACATATTATGTTTAAATAATAAGAAGTACCAAAAATTTCTTTGTATTAAATATTTATGATGTTAAAATGTTGTTATATGACAACATAATCACTGTTGAACTTTTAAAAAAAATGTCAGAATGGATTAATTAAAAATTAATTATTGTAGGTTTGTTGTGTAAAATGAATTTTTTGACTGTGTGTGTTGAAAACTGATGTCTTTTGTGTTATTATATTACTAACGATCGTTAATTTCACATACATATTAGTATTTACAAATTTTGACGCTGTTTTGTGACCGAAATTTAACATTTAAGTTACTTTTGGAAAGTCTGGATGTGCAAAATGTGGATGTATGTTTGTAAATTCAGTTTGTGGTCAAAATATTAAAGCATAAAATCATGTTGAAACTTACATTGCCACTCTTCAGAACAAACGCTCTCTTATTTTGTCCTCATACTGACTTCAGTATGTAAACGTACCCATAACTTTGTATATTGGCTGTTCCTTAAAGTATGCATTTTGTTTTCGTTTTGATACAGCGACCTTATATTTGTAAGTTGATACACAGACATTCCATGTTTCTTGATTGAAGCCAGCTGTAGCTTTTCGATTTTACAAAAGGTCAGGTCATCGTGTCAGTGCTGTCAAAGTGATATAAACGTGTGCGAATACCACTCGGAGTTTTTCTACTTGTGTTCATAACTGATTATTAAGGGTATTTCACGAACTAAAGTGTGAAGCTATTTAATCACGATAGTTTCAAATGTCTTACAGGGTAATTTCACGGGATTTTGTTTTTTCAAAATTTCACTGTAATGTGAATTTCAGGGTAATTTCACTGAAAGTGTAGGAAAATAAAACAACTCGTTAGCATTCAAAGCAGTGTGTGGTTAGATAAAATAAAGTGCTCCGAAATGAGGGGGTCTCTGAGAGTCAAACTCCTCGCATGTGAGAAAAGCTCCAAAGTGTCACTTATGTTGTGTTTGTATATAGCGAAGCAGTTTGTTAATGTGAAATATAGTACTAAAGACTGTAAATATAAAATGATTATAACCAATACTGGTGCATTGACCTGTTCATCAGGGGGGCTAGAATAGTATTTCCCATATGTATATATCTTCCGCTGTTTATATATATATATATTTATGTGTGTGTTACTTACAATAAATTGTTAAGTAAATTCATTCTTTTGCTACTCTGAATTAGCTTACATTTCTAATTTTGTGATTGAATATTCGTAAAGGTTCAACCGAAGTATTTAGAAATACGAATATTAATCTCACAAATGGCCCTTTGACGATACGAGGAAATATAACAGTTTATATTTTATGATCTGTTGAAACAAGTATTTATCCTGACACTTTTTTCCACGGTGTAAAGAATTATGTTTATATGTAATAACAAGTTTTGTTTTAACGTGCGTTGAAAGTTCTTCTGGACTTTCTGTGAAAGAAAGGTCTCATGTAATGTTTTCCCGCGTTCATGAAACCATAGCTATCTTTATTTGCATTTGCTATATTTCTCATGCTTTGTGGGAATGTATCTACAATTATATTTGATTAGTACTTGTTGACTTTTATGGGAAAAATAACACACTAAATGGCTCCATATGGGCATTATTTCTTAACGTTGTTTTCGAACTTTAGTGGAGATACTTTCTGTTGTTGTCAAATCTTCAAAGGATTAAAAAAAGAGATACAGTGATATTTTAAAACATCGCTATAAGTGCTATTGTAACTAAAGCTTTAAAAGTGCAATAAGGGTATCCATCGCATGCTATAAGTTTTATAGTATAAGCTGAATGTACTTCCATAGTTGACTTGCGTTGATAACTGACTCGTGGCATCTTAATACGTAGTGATGAATTCAAATTCAATGACGAGGAACCCACTTTGAGACTAATAATGCTTGGAGACGACTTGAATGGGTAATGAAGAAAAACTTATATTAAAGTTTTTCTTCATTACCCATTCAAGCCGTTCCCAAGCATTATAATTCGTAGTGAATTCTTACAGAAAGTTTAATGTTTCATCTCAAATTGAAGTTTGTTTATTATTAATGATGCAAACCTCTGTGATTTACATCACAGCAAGTAAACTTATTGAAATATATTATTTTGATAGTTATTTAAAAAAAGAGTTTCATGTGCACAACTTCTACTCATAAATGAGTTCTTTCATTGTACAGTTTGATACTTTATAACAGTAAGAGATTGATGTGCTTTAAATATTGTAATTAATAAAGTTTCAATGATAGCTTGACTTTGTCAATGTCATTAATCATTTTTAAAATTACTGTATCCTCTTCTCCCATATACTTCTCTCTCTCTCTCTCTGTTAACAAATAAAATGTGTTCATTGAGGTGGCGACTTTTTATGCTTGCACTCAAGAGGAGCTCATTAACTTTATCTACTCGTGGACATATAATTCTGACTTGTCACACTTATAGTTTTTTTATAATCATTAAATAAAAATATATATAATTAGCTGTGCCACAACATATGCTTATAATGATGCTTGTATATTTTTAGTTGCGATTGATTTTATTTAAAACAATAAAACAGACAAGTTGATGGTGTTAAAACAATGAATATTGGTCCTATGTTGCTTTCATATCGATGTATACCATAAACAAAAGCATAGTTACAACTTATCGCCAATGAGTTCGTGAAATGATGAAACCGTTATGTGACACCAGAAGGGGCATCGTAAGAAATTTAAGAAGGTGACATTTTCAAATTTGTGATGTTTGATTGCTCATTGACAGTTGAACTACTTTATTGTAATCTTTAAGTATTATACAAAAAGTTTTGTGTGTTTTTGTTGAATTTGATTAAGCTATAACGCTGAACGCAATGTGTCTTGCAGTATTAATATCTCGTTAATTTTTAAATAGTAACCTCAAGCAAAATTCATTATGACTTTCATGCAATGATTTAAATTCCAAAGTATATTTAATTTTAAAATGAAAATGTTTAACTCTAGAATTACCAATGGGGTCTATGTTATGAAGTTAGTTATAAGGTAACATCGGTTGAAGTTGAGAGAAAGTGAGAAACCAGCCAGCCTTTGGACAGTCTCTAAGACATTAGAAAATGTTTGAAGTGAACGGCTGCCTTTTCGAGTTCGGTATGGGGACTACAAGACCTATTATGGTCATGAAACGTTATAATCCAGTATATGGGGTACAAGTGCAAAGTCAGAAAGACGGGTACCGGTTTGGTGTGGGTTTGAGAAAGGAATATAAAGACAGGAGTTCAACGAAAAAAATATAAAAAATAGAAGAAAAGCCCAGGAGATGTGAGAGAGAACGAATGTAAAATAGAGGCGAAAGTAAAAAGTAATATACTGCCAGTAAGAAGGAAACCCATTTCTAAAACTATGCCAGTAGTAAAAAGCAGTTTGCTATGCTCACATTGATGTGAGAAAATTCCTCATAGGAATAAGTACAACCTAAATAAAACTGATGGACATAAGAAGGGAAACGAAGTGGGAAAATATCACTATCGTAACAACAAATATCAGTCGACTTTTTAAACCCATTTTTTTCTGAACTATTTATGCACTAAATTGTTTGTTGGTTTATAGTCGTCCCTAATAACATATCTGATGAGCCCTGGTATTGGACGATAGGTCTCGTCAGCAGTGGATATGGTATTTGCAGTGTAATTTAAATATTATAATATTCTTCATTTCTTTAACTCATTGGTTATTAGAACATAACAGTCACACACACATACACAAATTAAAAGCGCCGCCAACATTGCGGTTTATTCTACTAATATCTGCTGTACTTTACACAAAAAATAAGTGAATTCACTCATTTTTATTGTTATTTTCTAACAGACAAAAAAATTACTCTGTATGATGCACTAATTGACCCTACCGGTAGTGAACAGTGTATAAGCAAGTCTTTAATTTGAAGTTTATAATTTTAATTTTAGAATATATTTGGTTATTATTATGTTTGTTTTTTTGACATTTCATGAACGAGATCACGTTAACACGAGTTTCAAAATTGATTTCGAATATTTCTTTCAATTTCTTGTGTATTGATTTTTTTTTTTTTTTTTACACAGTAAACGAGCTGTAATGAGATGAACACTTAGGTCGACACACTTAAGCGATAAAGGGGATCTACTTTCTAATTTGCACCTCAAAAATTTATTAATTGTTAAATATTCTTATGGACTTCTAATACAACAAATATCCAACATGTTCATCCTTTTCTCAGCCATCACCTCAGTGGGTCGGCGGTTAGTTTATGGACTTACAATGGTAAAATCTGGAGCTTGATTCCTTTTGTACAGAATGCGGGTAGCTTATTGTGCAGCTTTGCGTTAAAACAAGTACTTTTCTCAGCTATCTGATCAAAACTGTTTCTGTGGGAACTGAGAACAAGCTCACATTTCTTACGTAACTACGTAAATATGCAACCACTCTATGACATACTACTAAACAGATTATTCATTTACTTCCGGAAAAAACTCACGTAAAAATTAATTATTACGATCACTTGTTCGCTATATCATACATGATGAACATGAACCTAAATATGTACTATAAGTATAGTAATCAGCCACCTACTGCCAGACTTACTTAACATATCACATATGCATGTTATGTATTAGAAAGAATATTTATGCCAATACATACTAAAAGTATTACAAAATGAATAAACACTGGATTATATGGGACTGTTTGTGATATGTGGGACTGATAACACCAAATGCTAAACGTTGAACATAAATGGTCATGGCCCTGATAGTGGTTTTGTAATCATGTTAGTGACATTACATAAAAGCAACTCTCGCATATGGAATGTAAGCGTTTAACAGTGCTAGTAAAATACCAGTGCAGATGTGAGGAAGAGGTGGAAGCAGCAAACCTGACCCTCATATACCGAAAAGGATATAGTTCCCAATAAAGAAAGTTCGCTATCAGTGATCAATGCAACGGGTATATAATCAGTTCCAGGTTTTTATTATTGCAATAGAATAATCTCACTTGCCATATATTTATAGATCTCAGTGAAAAAGTTAAGAAGAAGATTTTTGTAAAATTGCGTCTTTTACGTACACGTATAATTTGTAACAGTCAATACTAGATATTTGTTGATCGTGTTTGAGAAAAATATGATATTCTTTACTGAAAATAAACTACCTATTTGGTAAGTTTTTAATTACTTTAAGATCTTTATTGGTTGGAAGTAAGGAACTTCGATGAGATGAGTGTACATTTGACACTTGGCAATAGCAATAGCTTTTATAGTGCGCTGATCTTAGTCAGTATAATTTAAAGTCAGTAACCTCGTGGTTGACAATATGTTCTGCCTCACGTAGCCGTTTGTTGACTGACTACGATGTTTGTTGACCGTGTGTAGAAAGAATACTTAATCAGAAATGAGACATGAGAATTTGTTTTTGTTGAATCCATGGTTAACTAATAACTTTAGATTATCACAGCCCAATAATAGTTCATTCAAAATACTCACGTGCAAGGTAGTTCTTTAAAACGAATACATGACGTTTAACTACATAGTGGGAATGATGTTTATAGAACTTCGTAGTTTGAAGCTTTACATTAATGAATAACTTCGTTTTCTGCAAGCCTTGAAAATTAAATCATCTTCGCCCGTTAGATGTCAGCAGTTCCGATTGCGCGAAAAGAAGGAAATTTAAAATTATATTTGACAGTGTAATCATGTTATATATCCTGTTACGACGGCGGAAGTAACGCGACGCTGGGAGCATGCGCCCTGGAGTTTCTAGAAGGATTATGGCTTATCGGGGAACCTCGCGAATGTCCCAGTGTTTGCTAGACGCCCTCTTTTTTAGTATATAAGCCAGCGATAGATAGATTGAAGATAGAGATAATTGAGTTAAGCGAGCAGTAGGCACCGTAAGTAAAGTGTGTGTGAATCACTGTGGTTTATAGCGTGTGTTATAAAGGTTGTTAAGTTTAAAGTGACTGTGGAAATTAAGTATTTTACAAAGTTTGTAATGAGAAAGAATAAACTAGTTTTAATTATGAAAGGACTTGTATCGCTAAAGTCACTCAGAAATAATTTATACCGGAAATTAACAAACAAGCAGATACCCAACAATACATATAATCAAAACAGTTTTCTACATGTGGATACAAATATTAAAACATAATATTATATTTTTAACTCTTTTCTTGACCTGGCATGACCTGGTGGTTAGGATGCTCGGCTTGCGAATTCACCTCACCAAACATGCTCACCCTTTCAGCCGTAGCAGCGTTATTATGTGCAGTCAATCTCACTATTCGTTTGTAAAAGAGTAGCCTAAGAGCTATCGGTGGGTGGTGTTGACTAGAGGCTTCCCCACTAGTCTATAATTATTAACTTGGGATGGTTAGTGCAGATAGCCTTCCTATAGTTTTGTGCAGAATTCAAAACCAAAACAAATCTTCTGTTTATTATCTTCTTGTATATTATTTCCTGACTTCTTATGACATGGTTAAAATTCTACCGTTCTTGTGACTTCAGAGGTCACTCCTCAAGAAGTAATTTTAAAGAGAACTTTATTGCTCCTTTTGTGATTCCAAGGAATATTTGTAACTGTTGAACAATTAAAAGTTATATAGTTATGAATGTTTGGGATCCACCCCATGTGGTCTATATTTACCATATGTAACATCTCTTCCATTTTTCTTGCAGTTGTAGAAAATGCAATCCTTCATCATAATACATATTATTTGAAAGCTCTAGGAATTCGTTTCTTGAATTCAAACGACCTACCTTAAGACACCCACCATGACTATGGTACTTGAATGCCTTTTCTTCCTTAATTTCAACCAGGGGATACCAATAAAACTTTGTTATTAACTTGTCAGCCAAAATTTATCAAAATGGGATTCCATAGGTACCAGTTTCTGTATTCTGAATTACCAGGTTAAAAAAAATAAGAAGATGATTTAAAAAAAATAGTTATTATATGCAATCCTAGTTATCAGAAAATTGGATTACATTATGTGAACAACTTTCCTACCCTGTTTAAACTTAGTTTAAATATAAAGTATTTCTAGATGCAATAGTGCATGTAGAGTATATTTTATGGGAAAAAATGTCTTGTATCTGGGTCATTACAGCTTATTAAAATTTGAGAATAATTTTAAAATGAATTAAACTAGATACTTATACTTAACAAAAAACAATCTTATCAACATTTTAATAAATTTTAATATATGTGACTGTTTGACTCTCATTTCTTACAAGAGTATTAGCCATATCATTCCAACACACTTGTCTACTTGTAAACAGAAACATAAACAAATTGTTCTTTTCAGATTTATCAAAAAACAGGTTTGGCGAACTTCCACTTGAAGTGTGCGAGTTCTTTCTGTTAGAAAGGCTGAACTGTTACCACAATATGATTCGATCTCTTCCTGACTCGATAATAACTTTGCATTCATTAACACATTTAAATCTCAGGTTTGTGTGGTTCATTTTTGAATATTTAACTTTATAATTAGCTTTTGAACAGAAGCAGATTATGGTGTAGATTAAGTACAGTTTATGTCAGCTGTTAAGTTAAAATTTAAACTGTTTAACGTTTTGTTTTCAGAACTTTTTTTATCTTATTAATGTAATTGTTTTGTTATTTGAATTGATTTGTTTTGGTCTTAAGCTGAATCAAAATCTAGAACACCTTAAAATTCTGTCAATCCACTCTTGTCATTTCATTCTGTATTTTATTTCCCTCATGTAATTCAAAAGTAACAGTTATTTCTCCTTAGTTTGTGAACTAATAATAGTTCTTGGCAAGAATACAGAAACTAATTTTGTCTGCACATGCATTTTTCTTGAGGTAAAAAATATCTTTTTAAATTCTTTGAACATTCTTTTAGCTTAGAAAATGAAAGATAAAATTAAGATATAGTGTTAAAAAGCTTGACTTTTATTAGGGACAGAGTTTTTCTATTGCCAATTGCCAGATGCTAAAATATTCTGAATACCTGTTGATTATTGTGATGGAAACTTGAACTTTGAAGAACTATTGTTTTGCTTAAAGTTCTTTTTGTAATAGCTCTGGTTACTATATGTCAGAAATATATAAATCTTGTTTATTTCTACAGTCGTAACCAACTTTCAACCATTCCGCCAGCACTTTGCCAACTTCCATTAGAGCTTTTAGATGTTAGCAACAACAAACTTGTGTCTCTTCCTGAAGAGATAGGCCACATGCAGTGTTTAATAGATCTGGTAGGTTGTAAGTTCTACTTAAATGAGTTGTGCTTTATACTTAGCAGAAAATAATCTATTTTTGTATCATATGTTGTATTAAGGTGTTCTTGTTGTTTTTACTATCCCACCTGTTCTAGTGATTTATTTGTGTATAACTGTATAAATAGGATATTGATATGGGTAACGGAAATTGAAAGGTCTTGAAACAAAATATATGTAAGTGGAGAACTTTGAGTGTTGCTAATCTTAGATTATAATGTTACTGTTAAGATATGTAATAACAATAGTGATAAACTCCTTGTTAAATGTGGTGTGCCTTGAGTGTATCCAAATTTAGGTGGTTATAGAACCAAAGTCAAGATGATTTTTTCATAATTATTATGTTGTTTAGGGTTGATTTTGTATTTTTTTTTAAACTTCTTTTAGGTTTTGGTGAAATATTCTTGTAATAATCGAAAAGAATTGTGAAAAAGAATTTATTGAGTGATTGTAAACAACATACTTTTCTTGAATAGCTCAACAAAAGGAAAGAGAAACATTGTATTATATTACTTAAAAACTATCAAATTATAAACAGTTATTGCAATAGCTCGTTTAATATTGTTTAACAAATTGTAAATTTAATTAACTTCTGATTCAAAGCTGTGATGGAGAGAAGTACAATGTAATTTTTTTTTATTATTGAATGTTCTTTCGTACGTAATATGTGAACTAGTTACTGTCAGAAGACTAATTTGTGTTAATTACATTATAAGTAAATCTTTAGTATGATGTGTTGCAAAATATCATAATTTTTTAAGGCAATTCTTCTGGTATCATAAAAAAAAAAGACAAACAATGTAGTCTGATAGTTTATGCTTAAAACACTTCAGTCTGCCTTGAAAACTACTTTTGAAAAGATTATTACCTATTTCTTTAAAAAGGTATGAACTTTTTCCAAAATAAAATAAGATGTTTAATGAATATGCCAACTTGTATAATGACAGTGTATTGCTAATTTCAAATGTAGGATGTGAGCTGTAATGAAATAACCATCCTTCCACCTCAGATAGGAGATCTACAGTCTTTAAGGTCATTTAACATAAGGAGAAACCTTCTAGTTGAATTACCACCTGGTGAGAACTTGTGTTTTTATGAAATATTTTAATTTTTGTTGTTATTGTTGTGCTACTAATAAAATGCAACTTTGTTGTGGGAGACAGATATTATTTTAAAACAAATTTGGTTGTTTCATATATTTTGAAATAACTGTCACTAATTCTTGGTTTTCTTAAATGCAGAATTTTGTGAACTTCACCTAGTCAAGTTAGATATATCTGGTAACAGAATATCCTCACTGCCCACTGCACTTCGGCAGATGAAAATGCTGCAGAAACTTGTTTTATATCATAATCCTTTGACTTCTCCTCCATCATATGTAAGTTATCTCATTTTTGTTCTTAATGTATAGCTCTTTGTATAACTGACTGTGCATGGGGTTGTCTATTGTGTCGAATCCATATTGGAGAAGGAATGTTGATTATAGTTCTGAATTTACTACATGTATCTACATGAGATGTGGCAAGCTTTGAATAAAGTGAAAAAGTCTGTTGTACACAAAAAATCAGATGTGCTACAAAAGTATTCATACTAAAGATGTGTCTGTGAATTGACGATGTCAGTCTGGAGTGCAAGGTGATGTTCACGTGAAGAATAAAAATACTGTTGTCCATCTTACAGTTTGCATATTGCATTTGCATAATCTTGAATCTCTGAAATGTATATCTACAGTTTTTTAATTATCCCTATATACTGTATTTACCCTCCTCTACCATGAACTGTCACTAAATGTAGGATAAAATGAATAGTTAATGATTTTGACATCAAATGTATAATATCATGTTTAATGACATGCACACTTTGATTCCCACCCATTCACAAAGAGATAATTGAGAGTTCAATTCCAATTTCAGAGGCATAAGTTATTTAAAAAATAATTTATGACTAAAATGTGCAATAAGATATACAGTTTACATTTCTTACTGATTGTCATAACTGGTCAGTTTTGACTGGGTAAAGTAATTACTTTAACTTGTTAGCACTGTTTTGTGGAAAGGGATTGATATGGGATTCTACAGAAGACATATTGATTGTGAAGTTGTCTAAAAAGTAAAGGGGATAATACATAAATTCTACAATAGATGTGTTGATTTTAAAGTTATCTAAAAGATAAAGGGATTGGTGTGTGGATTCCACAATAGACATGTGTTGATTTTAAAGTTATCTAAAAGATAAAGGGATTGATGTGTGGATTCTACAATAGACATGTGTTGATTTTAAAGTTATCTAAAAGATAAAGGGATTGATGTGTGGATTCTACAATAGACATGTGTTGATTTTAAAGTTATCTAAAAGATAAAGGGATTGATGTGTGGATTCTACAATAGACATGTGTTGATTTTGAAGTTGTGTAAAAGATAAAGGGATTGATGTGTGGATTCTACAATAGACATGTGTTGATTTTGAAGTTGTGTAAAAGGTAAAGGGATTGTGTCAGAATTAAAAATATGATTCTTTTAGCCAATTGTCAAAATAAACAAGTCATACTTATATTTCTTAATAGGATTCTTCTACAATAGGTGTCAATGACTTGTTGCCGATAAATTCAATGATAAATGAACAGCATGCATTTCACTTGTTTTCAAAATAATATATATATTTGGAACAAGTTAAATGTTTGTACAACAAATTATTCAAACTATAGAGATTATAGGCATATCATAAAAACTATATTTTTATATAGTTCTCATCTTCTTGTCAAAAGTCTACTTAAGCCTATTTAATTACTCTAGGATTTCAGTTGACAAGTTGAACTATCTTCTCTATTACTATCGCACTAGTATTCTGTGTGTGATTCACTTACAATTGTGGCTTGAGTTACCATAATCGTTTGGTCTTCTTTCTTCCAAATATCCTCTATTCCTTTTGTCAAAGAACCACACTTTTATGGAATAATTGTTCTTCTTATTGCCTTTTATACTGTTAGTCTTACTCTAATTTATTAAATTTTTTGGCCTATGTCAATTGTAAGGCTTATCACTTCTACAATAGTTAACTTCATGCCAAACTTTTCCTTGCCTGTAACTTTACTCTCTTCTGCTATGTCTGTCTGCTGTTTCCTCTCATCTCACACTGTTTATATGTTTATCACTTAATAGTCTGTCTGTCTCCTAGAATTCTTTATTCTCGACGTCAGTGTATTTTGAATTTGTGTAAAAGGTAAAGGGACTGATATGTGGGTTTTAAAATAGGTTTGTGTTGATTTTGAAGTTGTCTAAAAGGTAAAGGGACTGATATGTGGGTTCTAAAATAGGTGTGTGTTGATTTTGAAGTTGTCTAAAAGGTAAAGGGACTGATATGTGGGTTCTAAAATAGGTGTGTGTTGATTTTGAAGTTGTCTAAAAGGTAAAGGGACTGATATGTGGGTTCTAAAATAGTTTTGTGTTGATTTTGAAGTTGTCTAAAAGGTAAAGGGACTGATATGTGGGTTCTAAAATAGTTTTGTGTTGATTTTGAAGTTGTGTAAAAGGTAAAGAGATTGATACATGGATTTTACAGTAGACGTGTTGATTTTGAAGTTGTCTAAAAGGTGATCTAAAGTTGTTCACTAGTTACTTAAAAATTTAGTTATCTGTAACATTTATTTAAAAAATATGGTAAAGATGACTTGCTGAACATATATATGTTAATAGATTTATTTACACAAACAGAAAAAAAGGTAATAATGTTTTGGGTCACATAAGTTTTTGGTTATGTGTGTGTGTTTATTAGTGTGACTTTTTCATATACAGTTTTTTGACTATTGTTACAGTTGTGTGCAAGGGGAAAAATACATATATTTAAGTACCTAGAAATACAGTTCATCCGGGAAGATAAGAAACAGGGACTGCTGTTAAATTCTGAATTCCACCATTCATGTAGGAAACCTACACTCTTGTAAGTAATTGTTAGCAAATTTAAAAAATACAGTGTAAGTTTAATTCTGATGATTTTTTATAAGTTGTTACAGATGAAGTGAAGATATCAAAGAAGTAGTGTTTCTCTAAACTTGTTTTAAAAAAAAATTATTATTATTCATAGATTCTCAAGACTCCCTTTGCATGTGGTACAAAATAACCATTTTCAAGTTATTAATACTGCAGTGTCACTGTTACATATTCAGTTTATTAATATTAGATCTTGATAGTTAACACAATACTGAAGATTTTGTTTCATATTTATATGTAGTTGGAAATATTGTTACTTTGTATAGAATACAGACCAAAGCTAGAGACAGTTTGTAATAACTGTTTTTTTATTACTTTCTAGAGAAACTAAATGAGTTATCATAGATAAAGAACACCAGTAATAAGTGTTGAGTTCAACAAGAAAAGACTGATTTTGCTACACAAACCTTAAAAAAATGAGAACCATTATTGGTAAAAGACTGTCTCTCCATCTGCATCTGTCTGTGTTATATCCATAAATTGTTTTATTACAATAAAAAAATTATTCACGGTAAATAGTACATCAGATACTATGATTTAGTGAATTTCATCTACTTATACATGTACTCTTAACTGTTCAGCTGTTTTTGCATCTCTTTTAAATCACCAAAACTTCTGTTCAAACTCAGTTACTTAAAGTGAATGATTAGTAAAATGACGACTGGTCAAAGGGATTTGCAGGTGTTGGCTAAAACTGAGAAATATAGGAAAAATAATTTAGCATTAAGCAGTAAAAATTATCACTAATTATTTGCTTATGTAATGGGAAAACCTCAATGATGTATATGTATTGGTTGAAAACAGAGTTTTAAATGTTTTTCTGCAAAATGATGTTTAAAATAATCACAGGGTGACATCTAGCAGTAGAATAATGTATGAAGTTCAGGATATGCATTGATTTAGAATCAACAATAAAATAGCTTGAATATAGTTACAAGAAAAGAGGTCAGCATGAAAAGTTGCATGTCAAGTGCTTAACTTTTGTGTAAATCACAAAAGTTGGACAATGTGATGTGTTAGAAAACAAAAGATTGAGGTTTTTCAGAAACTGTAGGAGAGTTTTTGTATAGATTACTCAAGGGTGTGTAAGCAGAGTGGTAAAATATGGGTAATGGGTTTATGATGATGTGCAGGAATGGAAGATATTGTCGACAATGATTTCAAATGTACTGTCTTGCTAATTAAAAGGTAATTGAAAAAGAAAGACAGACCTGCTGATATAAAACATTATGAAATAACCAACCTAAATTCTCAATGCTAATCCAGTTGGAAATTATACCACTACTTAAAAAGTAATGCAACAAATAAGAATGAAACTAATCTATACCAGCTTTGAAAAACTGTTTTGCAAAAATGGAAGGAAATACTGGTTAGTAATGTCAAAAAACTGATAATAGCCATGTATGATTGACGTGCTAAGGGTTAGTTGCACTGTAAAAAATGATATTTCAAGTATTTTGTGGCTCTTGGAATTTCTTCCTCCATCATCAATCATGCTCAGTCTGATAGTCATGATTTTTCACAATTACCTGACACTAGAATTTCCATTGTAATTAGTTTAGGATGTAAGTAAGTTGAGGTCAGCTTTTATTTCATACATCTTGATAGATTTTACTTAGACCCTCCATTGTACATATCAGCTTCCAAATACACATTTAATTAAAACCTAGGTATTAAAGTCCATTGGAGAGCTGCATCAGGGTAATTGATGAGTATGTGGTTAATTGGGTGTTGATGTGATTCAAGTTTCCTTAGCCAGTAGCTAATAATTTTGAGGTGTGATTAAATGTTTGTGAGCCTACATAAGCTTCAAGTTCTTATTCATTATTTTTTTAATGGTACCATGATATATTCCAAGTTCATTGTAATGGCTTTTTGGGTTAGAGCATTCTGTTTCATATCCATAGCCTTCATTTTACAGCTGAGGGCGTTGCTCCTGCTTGGTTTGGGGTGTGGTTTTTGAGACTATTGTTTTTTTGCTTTTCTAAATGTTCTACTATGTGAGTTTCTCACTTCAGTGGAAAACAATGAAGACTCCTTCTTTGAAATGTTGTGCCTTATTACTCTACATCATTTAACAGATTCACTTTATGAATATCCTTTCTTGGAAATGGCTGTGACAAAACACTCCAGCCGTAAGTTAACTAAAGCAACAGTACATTGTTGAATTAGTAGGAGTTCATTATAAATTAAACATATAGGTGCTAAACGTGTCTATGGTATCACAGCGTGCATCTGAGATGACATGGCACTATATTATAATATACAATTTTGTTTTTATAAAGTGCATTGATAATTTACAGTCTTATTGTTAAGATGGCAGGACAATCTACTAATTATTGAATTTTGGAGTTTTTACGTTCTACAACAAATTTATCATAAGAGTATAAGTGTAACATTTAGATCAAATTAAAACTTTTCTTTTGCAACTGTGATGTGTATTCCAGTATTTATTAGAGATATGCGCAGTAAAAGTAGTGTTGTTGGTTCTATTTCACTATTTATACACCCACTCACCCACGTGTGTTTGTATGAACTATATATTTCACAAATACATTACTGAAGTGCTTGTCATATATTTCTAGTTGTTCTCTTTTTAGTTGTTTCATCAGTAGATATTTTATATAAACAGGAATGACTTCCGCTATCAAAATGGTTTAACAGACAATAGAAGGAAGAGATACACTGTTGATTCAGGATACAATACTTCAGATGGAGGGGACAGGCGATGGTCTCAAGAGTTACAAGATGTATGTACAGATCAGTATCTTTGCAAGTATAGTAGAAAACATTTTTACTAAGCAAACAACAATGTGAAATGAATACCTAGATAGTTAGCTTTCAGAATCAAAATTTCTAAAAAAGGGGGAATTTTTTAGGGATTAAGTGACATTTTTTTCTCAACTTGAATTAAATGATTCATTTGTTGCTATTTTTATGCCAAAATAATTTTTCAGTTTTAATATTCAATCTAATCAGGATATATTATTTTAAAAAATATAGAGGTATTTTTTTTTCTTTTTCTGAAACAGTATTTATTGTGAATCATTGCCCTTTTTTGATCTCTGTTAATGATGCCTAACTGTAGTTGGAGAAGTGTATCACCTTGGAACTTTAATTAAGTGAGTCACTAATGATATGATTCCCTAACCAGCCAATGTGCGAGTAGAATGGACATAATCAGTTCTTCATAAGTGATGATATGTATACTATGTGCACCAGCTTTTACCAATTAGTAAACCAAATCACTGTGAAAGAGCAAACTATATCTTTCCATAGTAAATAACTGATTTCAACTAATGACTATCTTGTTTCTTAAGATGTGCTTAGTAATGCCATTGCTTTTCAAATAAAGTAAATGTAGATGTGGTATTGGAATTATATTTCAAGTGAATCAATTAGAGTGATTAAAAAAATTAAAACTATATTTCAAATGAACATGACTGTAAACTGTAAACTTATTATTGACGAAACTGTAAATTTAGTTGAACAGTGATGCAGAAGAGGCCCGTAAGCTGGCTTTACGAGCTGCTGAATTTACCAAAGAACAAAGGCAAGAAAGAGAACGAGGTTTACAACAACGCTTTTCTGGCACTGAATGTCCACCATCTTCTAATGGAAGTACTAGCTTGTCCTCTACACTGTCTGGACTTAGTAGTTTAAGCACTCCTAGTACACTAAGTCCAGGTTCTGAATTCAACTTTGAAGAAGAAATAAACATGGCATGTAGTATAATCCATCTTATTTTGCTCAGCAGCCTATTAATTTCACTAGCAAAAGTTTTACTTTTTCTTACTTCAGTCAAACAACAGGGAATTTTAACCACTATCTGTTGTTTGTAATAAAATTATAATATGTGGTGAATTATTTGACTTTTAATTCTGAGGTTTGTTTTCTTTCCATAGTTATTTATCTTTAAGTTGGTAATAGAGTTGCTTCATCACTGGTAAAGCAGATTGAGTATTGGATTCAAAAGATGTTAATATCTCTACATTTCAAATTGGAAAGGAAACTGTGATTTTGACAGCAAAATAATGAAATGAAAAAATTGCAAAATAATTTTAGTAAGATATACATATTATCATGGAAAGTGTACTGTGTTTTAGTTCCAGGTCATATTTCAAAAGTGTTGTTTAGGTATCATAACTGAAACTTCAGGTTGAAATTTAAAAAACCTATAGGTTTTCATTCTGTTTTTTCAATTGGAAATATTGAGTTTTTGATTATAAGTTGTGAATTGTTAATTCTAGATTTTGTGTTATATATATATTGTAGGCTCTTCAACAGAAATACAGTAAGTCAAGCCAGGAAGAAGAAAAAGACAGAGAAGAAAGGAGAAAGATAGCACAAAAGTTATTAGATCAACACAGAGAAGATATCAGAAAATCACAAGAGTTAAGGTAGGAAGGAGCATCTTATAAAGTGTGTTCTTATTCCATCAACTTATAGATGCAATACTTGGAATCTATTAATCATCTGTTTACTAGCTCAGTCGATATGATTGACCTCGTAACCACCCGCAGCCATGAAACTGTACATAACTTTGAATCTACTAAGTGTATCTTCATAAAATTTGGCAATATTTTCTAATAAAGTATTTTTACTAAAGATTTGTCTGTGAATTTATAAAGCCTTTACTCAGTCAGTGTGAATGAAAGATGATTTTCACATTAAAAATAAAAATACTTGTTTTCATCTTACAGTTTCATATTTCATTTACATAACTTTTAGATCCTCCTAGAGAAATACCAAAGGTTTTGTTTGAGTAAAACTCTATATTTTATCTCTTATTTTCTCTACCCTAACACTAACCATAGTAAAATCATAAAGTGAAAGGAAAAGTAGGAAAATATGAAATACAATTAACTATACTGTTTAATTCTGGAATGACTGCAGATTGTAATAGACAGTTACAAATTATTATTCTAAAAGACTCAGCTTATAACCTTCTCACATCTGCTTTGTTTTAATTTTATGGTTTTATTACTGTACCTTTGGACCCTACTGCATGTGAAAAGCAACAAATCACAGCAGGAACTCATTTAGATGTTTCTGGTAGAGCTTGGGGGTAAATAAACAATTTGGTTAAAGTGGGGCATATGGTGTGAGCTCACCTAATGAATCAATTGAGCATCTGCAATTTAAACTTTATGTAATATAAATCCTTAGAAGTTTCTAATTTTTACAGTTACATTTGTTAAAAAATATACAAACACTAAATGAAAGATATACATAAAAAAACTCCCACAAAATTGAGAAAGTTCGTACACTTGAGTAAATGTTCTTAATAATCCTCATTGATTTTATGAAATTTAAGTATTCAAAAAAGCATCATGTAGCTTTGAAGCATGTATTTAAGAACACAAAAAATGTATCACTCACTTAGAACAGGAACTACTATAATGTATCTAGCTTTAAAAGTAAGCTATAAGTAGATTTAAAAAAATATGTTAGCTACTTGGAGTTGAACAACAACAATCACAGACAAAGAATCTAAGGCCAACTGTTTATGTATGCCCACCAAAAAGAAACAACAAGACATAATATCTCTGTAAACTGTATTCTGTGAGTACTCATCTATTCAACATTCTTATTACTGAATACCGAGTTTAGAAGAAAAAGAAAGATTGTTAGACAAGAAATTCTCGTATCTTATCAAATACAAGATGGTATAGATACAGAAGTGGTATTGTAGTTTGCACTATATGTTAAAAAATTTTGCTTTCTCAAGAGAAATATTTCTGTAAAGTTGAACGTGTCATGTAGAAGTAGACAGTGGTCTTTTCCAACTGGCAGGTCAGGTAATACCTTGAAATTATAACTCCCTTATTTTTCGATGGGAATGGCCAACAGTCACACGAGTAGTGCATGCACCCTTAAAATAATAGCATTATTGTTTCATGTAAATAATGTTATATTTTCTGAGCTTGGGACACTTCTACACTGAAAGCTGTATAACCTCTAGTCTTAAGTGGATAAACTACTTTTGATTGTTTTATATTAATAAATAAAGACTCTTTTTACATTAACTCAATACACATTATGCC
Source organism: Limulus polyphemus (assembly GCF_000517525.1). Classification (NCBI taxonomy): domain Eukaryota; kingdom Metazoa; phylum Arthropoda; class Merostomata; order Xiphosura; family Limulidae; genus Limulus; species Limulus polyphemus. The sequence goes on along the minus strand of NW_013668473.1, from coordinate 127,445 downwards.
CAGTCCCCCCCTATTTTTTACAACTTGGTCAAAATTACAGACTTTCAAACTTCCTTTTAATCTACAGAATTTACTTGATAACTCTTAAGGGAAATAGTGCACCTTAGAAAACCATAGTACACCAAAACTTACTTACTTCCATTCAACATGCATGTGTTCAACTGACACCCATATTGAGCAAGGGATACATAAATATGGTGTGTCTTAGAATTGAAGATACCTGCAAGGCTATCGGTGGTCACTAAGAGCAGTTTTATGTAATGTCTTTTAATTCAATCATGAAAATCATATAACCTTTGTCACCTACTAAAATGGCCCCTGCATTTTTATCTATATCCTCGGGAAACTGATGTGAAAGCTAACATTATTATTTTACATTTCACCACTAAAGGTCCATGTTGTATGTATACAGCAGTGGTATAAGTTTGTCTATATCTTGATTGGCCAAATATGGATAATCTACAGATTTAACAGGACTTCAGATTAACATTTTTGAGAAAACTGTCTGAATTTAGCTATTGTGACTAGTGGTGTATGAATAATTCAATGACTTTGTGTCAAGATTAATAAACTTTAAGTAATAGAACTGCTTTGAAGCTTATAATAACAATTTTAGCTCAACATTATAATTTGTCACTACATTACAGACCTATGTGATATGTAAAAACTTATTATTTATGTTTAATAAAGAAAGAAATTGGTTCTTATGTGTGATGACTGATTGGAGATAATCTCTTAAATAATTGGCATGATGGTAACTATCTTGCCACAGCAACCTAATTTATTGTATTTTGAGCATGTTATAGTGGTTGTTTAATGTAGATATAGTGTATATTGTGTTTAGTCTTTTGCTTTGTTTCTCTGTGGTTAAAAAAATCTAAGGTTATTCTTAAATATACCCATTAGGGTGGTCGTTATTGTCATGTAAAACTTCAGGTTAAAAATTCTAAAGCTCTCACCTCTTAATTTTGTTCCAATATACAAAAAAGACATTAAATATCAAACTTCATTCATTTTGGACCATATTCAGAAGTTGCTTAATGAGGTGGAAGTTCAAGACTGCAGTAGCCTGGTACTATGTGGTATGAAAACATACTTGTTATGTATAATGAATGATTTATTTAAAAGTATATTATGATTTTAGTATGGTTAGTCATCTTTGCATTGTTATTGTTTCCTTTTTGCTGTTAGGAAAGTGTCTTCTAAGAACCTACACAACTTGAAGGAGGAATTGTTTGTTCTTCTTTCATTGTTATGATGGCATTTATAATCCCGAATAAAGTCTACACCCCTTTCAGCACTGTCATTTACCGTGTTGAACTGTCTATAGTGCCTCCCTGTAGTCCTCTCTGAGCTCCCATGTCTCTGGGTCATAATACAGAAATCTAGATTGAATTATGAGGCATCTAAAGAAGTCTGTTGTGTTGTTTGTGACAAAATCTTCAAATGATGTGTCTACAGACTTCCCAATATTCAGCTGGATGCACCTTGGAAGTTCGTCCAAGTTTTCCTTTTCGTTAAGTGCTTTTACCATTCCATGTTTTGTCTCTGTGGATACAGCTGAATCAAAGAATGTCAAACCAATAGTTGTTCCTCATTGAGATACCACATATGTCCAGCACATTTTTGATGGGCAGATTTTGAAAAAGAAGAATCCGCCTTCTTATATTTAGCAAGACATTGTAGGAGGTTAAGATCATTTTAAGAAGTAGAAATGGTATCAGGAACAGTGAACCATGCCATAAGATAGACTTGAAAACAGATGTAGGTGTCATGAAATCCTCTTTTGTCATGGCCAGTGAGCTTACACTGTCCCATAAACATCCATATCTTGAGATTATATAATGCCTTAGCCATCCATCGTGCCTGATGCAGTGTACCAGGTGTTATAAAGCACATTCCATGAGAAGGGATGCCACTGAGACAGGTTATGGCTATTTCAAAAAACTCTCAATAATTGCCCCTAGGTTGGCTAATCTGAAGTTGTCTTGTAGCAAGCTTAATGACATTGTCCTTAACTTCCTCTATGACTTCTGCTACTTCATCATGGTCTGCTGCAGTTTCATAACTGGACTGGTTTACATATTTTCAAGATTGTTGGAATTGATTAATAAATGCAGTATCTGGACAAGAGGAAAGCTCCGTAAAGCCTTTGAAAACATATTTCAGGACAAATGTTGCCTTTCTGTTACTCAACTTGATTCAGTCTACAGCTGCTGCTAAATCGAGAGTGATGATATTTCTTGCCTCTTTTTAGGTGTAGAAGATGATGATCCTCCAAGTGCTCTTTTATCCTCATCACTGTTTTTGGTACTGTATTCACCAACCTCATCATCATTGATGTGGAATAATTCCCAACATCTGACAGTTTTATTCAAGGTCTGGTGTTCCTGTTCTTCAGACTGCTTCCAGTCCATACTTGCCTCACTTCATATCTCAGCCCTTGATTCCTTTAAAGAAAGAACCTTATCAATCTGGCCCATGCATCCACAATGTTCTCTTTTTCCAGATTATTGACAAACTGCTTCATTAGCTCACTGTGTTTCATTTTCCTTTTTTTTTTTAATGTTTCTTTAGCTTTTGCTCATTTTTCAGAAAGCTTCTCCAGTTTGATAATGACATGATGTTTTGGGTGAATTGGAATTTGAACCTTGTTCCAAAAAGCTGCAACCTTCTTGATCACTACCTTTGAGCTTTCACAAACTGTCTTCTTTAATGTTTTGTGATGGTAGAAAAACACACACACAACACTTGCCTATTTAAAGGTAATTTGCTTCCTGTTAGTTCAGTTTCTTCTGACCAAGCAGTATATATACATAGTGAAAAGCCAATACAGTGTGAGCTGAAATGATAAAGAAGAATCTGCTTAAGCACTTATGTACCCTCAAATAAATTCTAGCAAATACTGTCATGTCATATAGAATATTCCAGAAATAAAAAGTGACAGCTGGATTATTTATATATAGAATGTTCTTGAACATTCTGAATAATGTGTAATATTCCATAATAATATGCTAGAACATTTTAGAATATGCAGATATAATGTGAGCTATGAGGTAAAATTTCAACTGCCTTGAGATTCCTGTGAATGTTATTCAATATGGATAAAATTTGGTGTGAATTACTTATTTATATATTAGAACAAAATAAGGGGTGAGAGTGTTGTAAATCAAAAGTTCAAAAATAAAGATCACCCCAAGACACATAAATTGAGCAAAACACATGTAAATGGTAGTATGAACTTTTTTCTTTGTTATTATATCAGTTCTCGTTGAATAAAAGTTGAATAAAAAATTATACAATGGAAGGGATTAGTGAGACAAGTTTGCATTACATATGTAAAGATTTGGTAGAACTAAATCTTGGTTGATTTCAGTGCTGGCGTTCCTATGCTAGGGGCTGGTGATGCTCCTGTCTTGGAGGAAGGGCAAGAACTAATGCAGGCCAACCGACAGAAACCATACTCACACATACAAACATACAAAGAGTACAAAGAGGCCATTAAATTTCAGCGATCTGTTGACAACAACCTGTACAGAAGGTTAGTTTTTACTTTACATGAACAGAAGGATATACATTCTTTCAGCTGATAATGTTTGTTTATTTATTATTTCAAGTTATTCAGTTAATCAACTATCTTAAAATTAAAAAAACACAACTTCATTAAGCAACCAATGGAGATATTCTTCTATCATGATTAACAAGTTCTATCTATCATGATTAACAAGTTTTTGAGCAATTTGCTTTACTTTTGTGGTACATTTTATCTTTAAGAAATAAAAAAGTGTAAAGATTGCCATTAATGTGTGATCCTTTTTTAAAATGTTGGCTGTTGGTATTTTTAATTTTCTTGAAATAATAGTACATAATTATGATATGGCATATTTTAATGTGTAAAACAAAGTCTTTTTTTTTATATATTGGTATCAAATTGGAAGAAAGTTTCTTTCAGATTAAAATATAACATTTGGATAGTGTAGATAAGCACTTAAGTTTGTAACCTTTTTTTGAATAAATGTCACCTTGTGTATTGATAACAAAACACAAAATAATGACACAGGTAGCATTTTAGATGCAAATATAATTGTGCTAAAATATTTTGAGATCTGTAGTGGTTTCTGTGATATTGGATGAGTATAAAAATTTCTTTGAAGTATTTACTGATTTAATTTTTTTTTACTTTAATATATATTATGTTTAACGTAGAGTAAGTGTTTTAGAAATGTAGGTATTTAGTAACTCTGTAATGCTCATTTTGACATAGTATGTAATTCCTTTTATAAAAGATGCACCTATAAAGGATATGATACTGTGTTGTTGAATAGTAAATTCCTATTCACATACAGTGTGATTTTTTTTTTTTACAGTTGTAATGGTAACTCATCACCAGATACTAAAACAGAGATGATACTTAACTATCAGTGTGTTGCTACTGCAACACCAAAGTCCAGCTACTCATGTCCTGTGAGTTGAGTTTGAAATACTTTCTTGATTTGTAAACTCTTGCTAACAACTTGAAATTATCCATGGCTATGTTATAATTATTTTTAGATGAATTGTAATTTGTACCTCGGTCTACAAGAGTTTTTCCAAAATATGGGGTGTTTTTAAGATATTGTGTCATACTAGGATGGAGTTTAAGTACTCAATCTTTCAGTTATCTTAATTCTTATTAAAGTTGAGTGTGCATTTATTTTTAAGTCATGTTGTGATAAGATGAAAACCTCATTTCTTCAGTTCTCAGTATTTTAAAAACTTGAATAAATGATTTTATCATTGGGTCACTTCCTATAGGTATAGAGCATAATTACAAGATAAGCAAACAATAATACTATATATGCTCTGCTATTTGCTCTAAAAGTAGGCCTAATGAGAAACATATACATTAGTAGGTACCCTTGTCAGAAACTTGTAATCCAATTAAAAATGAATGTAAATTAATAACATGCATTTTTAATATATGCATTTAAAACTTTTTACCTTGCCTGCTGTGGTTGATAATTACACTAGCACATACAAAAATGTAAATCTGTGTTTTATGTGTGAAATTGGATTACCAGACCATCTATCTAAACCATTAGTTGATAAGAGTCTGCGTGTACATGTCATCTTACAGCTGGCAAACTGCTGTACCAATTTTCACCAAATTTGTCATGTACTCTTAGGGTTGCCCAGTGAGTGATATGAGGGATTGACATTAGGATATGACATCCCTAAATCACCCATGGGGGATACCTATGTCTTCCTTGTGCATTGTGTCCACTTTTTACTAGCAAACTACTGGACTGATTGTAACCATACCTGGCATCTACTCTTATGATCCAAAAGGGAGTGATATAGGGGTGTTCACATTTAGATCTAACTTGTCTCTGCATTGAATGAGTACATCAGCTTGTGTCCAATAATTGACATTCAGATAATTTATGTTTTATTCTAGATGGAAATAAAAACAATAATTAGATCATTTCTCAAACTACTTTAGCTAAAAGTTCTTGACCATTTTAAGAAATTACCCATAATAGGAATCTGATTGGATCATTAGTTAATTTGGTAGTAACATGACCAATAATCTTAATTGTTAGAATTTGTCAGAAGTTCAATAATTTCCAGGTCATACTTACAGATTATCTTGAATGATAAAATCCTTGCTACTTTCCAGTCTTATTCAAAGGTAAAAGAAGTGAAATGATCCAGGTATTTTGTCGTAGGATGATTAGTGCATATCTAAGTTAGATGGAGCTAACAAAATTACATTTTGTTATCAAATACTAGAATTAGTACACTCTAGATAAAATGGCAGAAAATCTGACAAAATTTCTATATTACCGGTGCTGTAGTCAGACATAAAAAGCATTAAGGTAGATAAAGAAAGCATTATAAGATTTCACGGGCACCTGAAAGTTTTAAAAAAGTATTGTCAGTTAGAGCAATTTTTCCTCTTGAAACAAAGTGTCACTAATTTAACAGCATGAGCTAAAACTGCCACATTGTGCTGCTTAAGTTGAATTACTTTTCATCTTCGCTTGCTAAGTTCAGCCAGTAATAACATGCTGACAGGTAGCAACTTTTGTACTTTTGAGCATGGCTGGGCTCCATTGGCCACCTTTATCTTGTTTGTTTGTTTGTCATGGATTTTGTGCAAAGCTACGTGAGGGCTATCTGTGCTAGCCATCCCTAATTTAGCAGTGTAAGACTAGAGGGAAGGCAGCTAGTCATCACCACCCACCGCTTACTCTTGGGCTACTCTTTTACCAACGAATAGTGGGATTGACCGTCACATTATAATGCCCCCACAGCTGAAAGGGCAAGCATGTTTGGTGTGATGGGGATTCGAACCCGCGACCTGCAGATTACGAGTCGAGCGCCCTAACCACCTGGCCATGCCGGGCTCTCTTTATTTTGTAGTACTAAAGCACATGATATTTTAAACAATAGGCTATACCTATAGGCAAGATTTAGAGTTAAATTTCAACACAATAATGTAAGAGTAAGTGTACAATGTATGTTTATTTAATAATGAATTGTTAATTACCAAATGTGTAGGTGATGTCTCATGGGCAAATAATCTCACCTCTTGATATTACAGTTTTCACATTTTATCTTCTTTAACGGTTTCCTGAATAGGTAAAGAATAAATAAAAAACAGAATGAAGTTTTTATTAGACACAGAGAGCATATCTATTGTTTAGTAAAATCAACCAACTTTAAGCATTTTATTGATCTAAACAACAAGTGCAATACACACACTCCGGTCAGCATTTTCTGTAAGAATCTTTAAAATAGTTCAAGGTCTTTGCTCAATCATGTTGAACAGTTTTCTGAATGGGTAATTGAAAACAACACAATGGGGTTGTTGATAAGCATAAGAAAATGATCTACCAAATAAACCTAATCCATTTTGACAGTGATTGGCATATTCCTTATCTCCTTCTACCAAAACTCCAAATAATTAAAGTAAGTATGAGACCCTATGAGATTGGTAACATCATGTAGAAGGGAGTCACATGACTCAGTCAAACTTTTAAAGCAATGAAAACACCATGTAAGTACATACTTTGTTACAGGAGAAGGTATTAACATATCAACAAAGAAGCGAGGCAGCACTGACCCAGCAGTGTCTCAAAGAAGAAAGGAATAAACGTAAACAAATGCAAAAGGAAGCTGTGCTATCCTATGTTAAGGTGTGTTCAAGTTATATGTTCTGTTAGATACATCAGTAGTTTCCTCCTTGATAATACTAAATGTTTTCAATCTTTACTCTTTACCTGTAGCAAGCATCCGTATTTTTGCTTGCATAATCTTTTATTTTCTCTTACAAAATGGTGAACCTAAAGCCATCAAGAGATTTTTATTCTTGTTAAAATAAGTAAAGGAAAATTATTAAATTAATTCCATTGCTACAGTGTTGTTATTCATGTTTGGAAATGGCTTTAATGGGTAATGAAGAAAACTTTATTATAAATATACAATGTTTTGACAGTATTATGTCATCATCAGGTACAAGTGGCTTATAGAGACAGATGAATATATATACACAGTATGGAACAAAGAGGTCACATGACCAGAGATTGCTCAACAGCTTAGTAAAGTTATCTTGGTACCCCAGGGTGTTGGTTTAGAGCAGGTCTGTTTTGTTCAATTAAGATAGCTTCTTCTATTTTGCGTTTGCTGATGTTTGGTTCTTTGTTTAAAATTAGTGTTTTATATAGATATACTATGGGTTTTGAATTGCAGTGGTGGTAAACATGAAAAGGTTTTTTATTATGTTTGGTGAATCTGGTTTCCAATTTTCTTCCGGTTTCTCTGACGTAGAATTCTGGACAGTTATTGCACTTTTATAAATGACATTGGTATTGTATGATTCTATATAATTTTTGTTTAGTAATGATTTTAGGTAAGGGTGGGGGTTTTTGAGTGAATTTGAAGTCAACGGGAATTTTATGGTTAATGGCAAGTTTTCTCCAAATGTTGATTATTTTTGCACCGATTTCAGGGATGAATGGTAAACTGCAGTGTAATGTTGTGTTGTTGTTTGGTATATTAGTGTCAATTTTTGTTTGTGAGTTGATTTTTCTGGTTTTTGTTCTGATGGTTGTGTGGAAATTTTTCAATAATGGTTAGTGGAAATTTATTGGTGTGAATGAAGGAATGCTTTTTAAAGTTTATTTCTTTATTTATTTCTCCAAACTTTTATTTTCTGAAAAGTGAGTTCCTTGTCATCAAATTTAAGTGTTGTAATTCAGACAGTCAAGTATTTTTCTGTGGTTGTTAGAGAAAATACTTTTGTAAAAACACGTGTGAAGCTAAATCTACTGAGAAATATCTTTAATAGGATCAGAGAAATGAACGAATCAATGTGATATTGATTTATTGTAATACCTTAACATTAACATGAATATTAATATATGTAGTTTAAGAATTGATAACTGTTCTTGAGTATGACTTGTTAGAGCAACCAAGTAAATGCCCATTTGTACAGAGTGAATATTTTTGAGATAATAATCAT
>NW_013668473.1:100315-118156 GCF_000517525.1 Limulus polyphemus | reverse complement strand
GTTATGTACATTTTTAAATATATATTTAACTTAAACAAATATCGATATTAAATATATATATATAATATATATATAATAGTAAATCCGTCACATGTCAAACTAGATCCTGGGTATTATCAGAATCATCTTTAATTTTTGCGGAATAAGGTCGATCCTTATTTACTTCATCAGCCACATAAAGATAATAATAACATGAGAAACCAACCAGTCCGTATGCTGTGACAATCTGGGTTGATTGAATATATATGTATATGAACAGTTTGTGTCAAAATAAACATTCTTTATTTCCTATTCTGCACTTGTACCAGTTTCACTTTCTGTGTTGTTTGTGTTTCTTTTGTCGTCTGCAGATAAATATCCTGTGTTGTGAACGTTTGACTAATTACACAGGCCTGCGATGGTTTTATTGTCTTGAAATGTTTACATGTTCTACAATAATTCCTGTACGCTGAATCCGAAAATGATATCCATTTTTCTCCATCACGTAAAATTTTTTCACAAAACGTCATAACACAATACATAGAAGAAAGACCATAACACGTAGTTTTGATACTAAAAGACGTAGATTTCACACACATACACAAATCAGGATGAATGAGGATGCATATTCGTTTGACATCAATGTTCTCCTCTTTCCTTTTGTTTGTTTGTGTTTTTGTTAACAAACATAATAATAAAAAATGTTCATTGTGGTAAACGAAATAATAATTTGATCTAAGTAAGAGTTGTTTTTTTTACCTAACTTGTAAAAAAATCCTTATGCGATAGAAAAAATGAATATTATTTTCAACATCTGCATAGCTGAATTATGGAAATTTCCGTTATTAAAACCAAAGCAACTTTTATGAAGTTTAAGTTCGCTGGCCCGTGTCATTAATAAAAACTTTTTACTTAGTTATGTAGCAAACTTGGGCACTTAAAATTGCATTCAAAGTATAATGTGATCAAAACAAAAGAATATATTTTGGTTGTTTGGTAGAGATTACTGTTTTTCTCCAGGAATTAATACAAACAGGAGAAATGAAAGCAGAATCATTACTATATAACTTGCTTGCCATTTCACACTTATTTCAATATTTCACTGTTATTTTCTAGTAATTTTTTTTTCTCTTCCAACATCTTTTTTCTGTTATATATTGACACTTTAAAAGTGTCCAGTCATGATTAGCATTTTTTTATTGTTTTCACTGTTATTTTCTAGTAATTTTTTAATCTTCCAACATCTTTTTTTGTATTCATTGACACTTTAAAAGTGTCCAGTCATGGTTAGCATTTTTTTATTGTTTTCACTGTTATTTTCTAGTAATTTTTTCTCTTCCAACATCTTTTTTTTGTTATATATTGACACTTTAAAAGTATTCAGTCATGATTAGCATTTTTTATTGTTTTCACTGTTATTTTTTGTAATTTTTATGTTACTCAATGCAAGGATGTGAAAGTTTGATGGATTTGATGTTATATATCATAGTTTGTAGTTTTGACAGTAAACTAGAATGATGACAGGGAGGGCAGTTAACTAAAATTTACAAGCTGCCTTTCATACATTTGAACTTGCTATAAAAAAACAAGTCTCAGAAAATGTTACGAAGCTTGATTAAAACGCATTTAAAAAGAAAAATTAAACTTTTAAGTTAGATATAAGGTATTTTGTAAGTTATATGTGGATGAAAGAGAATTTTTAATATATGCAGTTAAAATATTCTCTATAGCTTTTCTTTTAGGTAAGAATGTTATGTTCACATTTAAAGTTTTATTTTCTTAATTGAATGTATGTCATTACGTTTGAAAGGGATTAAACAATATTGTTACTAATTCTCCCCACCCCCAGCAACGCACAAGTCCTATGGCAGATGTGTCTGATGTATTTCAAGACAACAATGTATCCATGCATTATACACCTATAGAATGTGGATTAAATGGAACAGTTCTTTCATCTAGGCTTCAGTCAGGTTAGTGTTTGTAAAGTTGATTACTTATTGGTGTGTTTTAAAATGTTCAATTTTGTGAGCACTCAACTAGGTTTGCAGATGAAGAGTTATCACAAATTAATTTCAGGTTTTTTAATAATAAGAGACAGAGACATTATCATCAAAAATCTAAATAAGTAAGGTTATTACAAAAGTTAGAAAATATTTTGACAAATAGATAAGAACAAAGTTTTATTATCTATTCTTGAATGTTGGGTATTTTTATGACATAAAAGTTCATAAATCTTCAGAACAATTAGTTTGGCGTAATAGTAGTTTTGTGTCAGTGTACACTAGAGATACTATTTCACATTTTTAAGACACTCAAATGTTTGACAAAATATTTGCTTCTATAAAACAAACCACAACAAAGTGGTCTTGCTTACTTTGAGAAAGAAATTGTTCAAGTCAATCCTTCCTTTTTTGAGCTTAACAACAGGGTATGTACACTTTGAATATCAAACAAATCATAATCAAATGTTTCTTCAGTTTTTATATTGTTTCTAGACTTGTGATGAAATATCAAATAACCAAGGGGTATGTCTGTTATCTTGTTTATCAATGGTTGTATGGTAGTTTGCATTGTTAAAAAAGGAGTTAACCTTTTAAATTAATTGGTAGATGACTTGTCTGGTGTTTGAGTGGTCACTGGTTCAATCCAGCATGCTTGACAAGCGAAACTTAGATTATTTTATAGAAATTGGTACTCAGCTAGTGGTTGACCTAAGACCCTGAGATAAGGACCATGAATGAATTTTGTTTGTCAGGGTAAAAATAAGTTAGTTTGAATTGATATTGGGTTAATGCTTGAGCTCAGCTGTTAGGGCACTGTCATATGTGTGGGAGAAGCAAGAATTAGATGACCATGGTTGTTCTTATTTCTAAAGTGTTATACCTGTGGAAATGAACTTCTCCAATTAATAATGTATAAACATTTGTCTGAGATAGTATATGTACCCTACAAACCTTATTAAATATTGATGTTTCTGTATCCAAAAGGTAAGTTTCAAAGAAGGAGTGTTGCTATTAGGTATATCAAAGGTATAAAAAGTTGGAAACATTAAAAATGATTCATTGCGTGACAAAGAGAGAAAAGAAAACTAGATGTGAATCAAACAATTTTGTGGATTTATTTTTTTTTCTTTTTTACTTAGGCTTAAGAACAATTTCTAATCAGCCAATTCAGGTTGTTAATACTAACTTCACCTTTAGACGGGAATTTGAAAAAGCAAGAGAGGAGCGAGAGTTGACTGAACAATTAAGAAGGGTGAGTATTATCTTGATTCCACAAAAATTAGTTCAGTTGATAATTTGTTATTCTGAGATCAACTATTGACATATTATCAAAAAAATTCATTTTAATATTTTGTTATTCACAGTATCTCACAACCTGTAATATTGTCATAAAACATAATAAATAAGCACTGAATACTGTAGTAATTTCTCTAGTCACATATGTTTAATGTGATATTTTACTCTTGTCAGTTTGTCTGAATTCACTCTACTTTGAATATTTCTTAATGATTTGAATCAAACTTGAGAAGGTGTCTACAGTGGTTTTATAATGTGCATATGTTTTGGTTTATATTAATCCATAGTGAAGACTGTGACTTTTTTGAAGCTAATATGCCAGTAAATGCTTGTCAAAAGGTGTTGTTTTGTGACACCAAATTATGTTTCTAAATATGCCAAGAACATATTTATTAGTAACTTTGTGTTAAAAAATTAAAATAATTTTCAAATATGCAGGTTTGTTAATAAACAAGTTTATGGTTCAGGGACAGTTTGTAAAAGTATAGTGTAATAAAAATTCACCATATAAAACTAAATGACATTAAGCTAAACAATTTTGGACTTATTCCATAATTACCTGTCGTTTTCAGATTATAGAGTCTAGGCTGAAAGTGACACTACCAGATGACCTAGGGTCTGCTTTAATGGATGGGGTAGTTCTGTGCCATTTAGCCAATCAAGTACGACCACGTTCCGTTGGTAGTATACATGTGCCTTCACCTGCTGTGGTACGATATCGAGTTTTTCTGAAACTGATGAAACAATAACATGAGACCCAATATATTCCTGAATCTGCCACCTACTTAATGGACAATTCAAACACCATACATGTAAACTGCAGATCATCACAAGGCCTATCATTTTCCTAATTAAATGCATATGATGAATGTTTTGTTAAAATTAAAATCAAAATTCACAATTTTTGTAATAACAAGGGGACAAAAGTCTTGAAAATTTATCCATTGAAGAGTACAGAAGAATAAATTAATATTAGTTTTTTTCAGAAACCTTTATGAATATAAGTTACTTGTTATGAATAAAGGAGAATTTAAACACCATATACACATCTTTCTCTGTTACTAAGTTTATTATATAACAGCAGTATAATTTTTAAAATTATAGTTCGTTTTTCACCCCAATCTGTATGTACATGAAATATTTGTATCAGCTACATTTCATAAAAAAAAATTTCAGTTTTTGATTCCATTATTCACTGTGTTGTCTTTTTTTAGCCTAAGCTAACGATGGCAAAATGCAGAAGAAATGTAGAAAATTTTTTAGATGCCTGTTACAGGATTGGAGTACCTAAGGTAAGACTTCATGCATACTTTATAATGTTATTCTGTAATCTTTAGAAACAAGGAAAGTAATATAGTAGATTAAATTATGTGTGATTGAATATTGTTCAGAGAAACCTTTGCATTTGCTGGAAAATAACAGCAAATATATTTGCTTGTGTATTTTAATTAAAGCTTGAGCATGAATGATTTTAGAATCTGTGTTCATTGCATGAAAAGAAAAAGATTGTTATTGTTTTGTGCTCTGAGAGTTTTCTGATTTTGCTTGTTATATTTTGAAGTTTTATGCACATATATATGATAATATGAATGATCTTTGTTTTAAAAAGTATACAATAACATTTTCTTTGAAATTGCTTCTTGAATTTTCACTATCTTTTTAAATACTGTGTTGCTGCTGTCAATCACGTTTAAGAAAATCTTTTAATGCACGAATTCAAGTGAGATTGGCAACCATCGGCTTCAGAAAATTCTAACCGATAAAAAAATAAAAAATGCAGTGGTTCTAGACCATCATAAGCTTTTTGTTTTTAGATAATTGTAGCTTTATGGCAGAAGAATTCTGTACATGAGTACTTTGATGAATTAAACAATCCTTTGAAGGATGTCCTTATTATTTAACAATTTCATTGCACAAATATCCTTTCTTAGAAAGGGCTGTAATATGATCTATCAGCCATCAGGTTTTCTCGCAGCAGCATTGTGCTGTCAAGTGGGTGGAAATGCACAGTGAACCAAATAATTAGGTGCTAAACAAGTTATTATGGCATCTGTACAATTGCATTAACATTTGCAAATTTTACTAAGCCTAATTAACTCTTTGTAAAAACCATCATAAATAGATCAACTTAATAGTTAACTAAAAGTAAAGGTTTGTTTGTTCTGTATCTATATAATATTATCATTTGAATAAATAGGAATGACAAAAAGTCAGTACTTCTGTGTTGGAAATTAATTTGGTTTTCTTAGGACCTATGAATTTACCAGCCAAAGTAGAAGGTCACTCTTGAAGGAGTTGTAAAAATGAAATGTTATAAAACAACTGAAATATTTCTTTTGTAGGTAAAATAAAAATGGATTAATTTGTACTGCTACATTTCAGAATTTATGTAAAACTAGAAATAGTTCCAAACTTTACACAGATCAATCAAATTTTAATATAGTTACCAACAGAATATTCTGTAGTGTAAGTTGATTACTTGTTTCATAATAAGAATAATCCAGAAAATGAAGTCAGAATTTTCATTGTCAATAACACTTGGATAGGTGACTGCATGAATTTTTTTGTTTGTTTGTCTGTAACACGTATGTATGATAAGTAAAATACACACCTGATAATCTGTGTTTTCACTTAAATTTGGATACAGCATAAGATTGATTTCATAAATATACAGACCAAAGCCACATTGGGTTATCTGCTGTGTCCACTATGGGGAATCAAACTTCAGATTTTAGCATTGTAAGTGTGTAGACTTACTGCTGTCACATCAGAGGACTATAAATATACAAACTGAGGTGTTGTGAAGAAGTATAAAACAGAAAATGAATATGCATGCATTGGGTAAAACACATACATTTCTCTATTTATTGATATCTATAGCCTGACTTTTGTTTTTTGGCATGTTAATTATGTTTCTTTTCTGACTTCAACTTTGGCATACCAGGAAACTTTTCATCATTTTTCTTGATGCATTTCTGTCCTTTGAAGAAAGAAGTATTAACAATTTCTGGAACTTTATATTTCTTGCAAATTTGCATTTGTTTTATGAAAGAATTTATGTAATATAATACTTATGTATGAAAGCACATTATGATAATAGTAATAATAATTTTGTATGTTATATTGGTTGTAGTCTGTATTTTCTTTCTTAATCTCTAACAATTTAAAATTAGCATGAAGATTGAATTGTTTGACCCAGTTGATCTTGTATTCTGTACAAACAAAGTGTAGTTTTATTTCTATCGTTTGTTTGTTGAATTAGTTACAGATAAGTCATTAGATGTCAGCTTGTACTTTCTATTACATTCCAGATATATTATTTAATAGTAGGTTTTGATAAACAGGTGTAATGATTTTTCCTCTAATTTTTAAGAGAAACTAAAAATATACATTTCAAATATTCATAATTAAAGGATTCAGTTATTTTAAAACAATTTTCATGTTGGTTGAGGTGTTAAATATAGATCAAACATATGATAAGTTTTGTTCAGTGAGGTTTGTTTACAAACTTGAATAAATCATACAATGATTACCATTTACAATATCTCAAAGTTTATTGACTGATATTGAGAAATATCTTCAAAGATTAGGTTGAAACTATTATTAGGGGTGGGTGTTAATACCAACTACACCTTCCAAAATGTGGAGGTGGATGAAAAGTGTAACCTCCTTGTACAGTGCTTCTGAACATTTTCAATAGCAAAAATATAACACACAGATCACAGTTTTGTGGGTATTTAAGGATGAAATTCGGTTTTTATCAAGTATAAATGCATAGTAGTTTTGCAAGTTCTAAACACAGACCTTGCTGTATTACAATTTAACTATTTTGAGCTCTTTACCCAATCAGAATGAATTGTGTCATTTATATGCTTCATCCAATTTAATTTAGAATGTATGAACTTGATATGAAATATAAGACTTCAAATACAGTCTTCTGTTTTAAAGAAACAAGGAATACGCATACATTGTTTTACTTTGGTTCATGGTTCACCGTCACATAGTTTGTTAATACCAAAGGCATACTAGCATACATGTGCATATCTTCAACCATGATGCCCAAGGACATCTATTGCTCTGTCTAGATCGTCAATTGTAACTTCAGCATTTGAGACGATGTTTTCTAGATATAGTTTTAAATTTGTAGCATAGGTTTGCACAGGAAGCTTTTTATGATCTTTCATAAGTCTAAAAATATCAGTGGTCTTTGGCAGGGATAGAGAGGTGTCTTGCATGTACCTCACTTCTAAATATAATCTTGCATGTTGTAGTCAGAATCAAATTCAAGGTATTCATTGACTTGCAATGATGATGAAAATGGGCTTCCTACAGCTTTAAAGCTGTCCAAATCCTTGTTCATTCCTCTGTCCAAGGCAAGGTTAGCTACTTCCTTGTCTCCAAGACCCATCTTCTTCAGCTCCTCTTGCTTTGGCTTCCAATCCAGGTACAATTCAGGGATCACACTGTCTGTTCAAGCAAGCTTTTTATACTGTTTGTATGCTCACATGACAGTCTTTACTATTAAGTCCTTGGACTTTGATTTGTGCAGATGAAGCAGAGCTGAACTGCTTCATCCTCTTCCAGACAATTTATAATTGATAAATCCAATACTCCTCTCTGCATTGAGATTATGAATGGGAGCCTTTTTAGCTTTCCACTGACCATCTTGGACAGGGCATGCTATGAACTCTAATCATGCTCTCCAAATTAAAATTCTAAAATACTTTTGCTAAAGCAGGCAGTATTAGTCTGAGCAGCTTTAAAAAAAACCATGGCTTGTACTCTTGAGGAATTTTTTTCCAACAGTTTCACGTATCCATGAACTTCAAATACTGAAGTCAAGCCTTTATGACAGACTTAAAGGTAGGCTACTTTACATTCAAGAGTTTATGTAATTCAGCCTCCATCAAGTCAAAGTACAGCTCTTGGAAGGCTTGGATGAGTTTTGAGTCATTTGTTTCATTGGAAGTTGTGAGAGACAAGAATAGTTCAACAAGGTATATTCCTTGAAGTGTACCAATGCAAAACATCACTTTCAAAAAGTCTAGTTCCAAAAAATAATCAAACAGTGCATACCTGCTGATTGGTTACATGTTCAAACTTCTCCAGAAATAAAGCAACATTATCACAGTGGTAGAGAGTAATTTCATATGTAAGAGATAATTGGTTAAAAGTTCATCTTTATACTCACAGATCTGATCCTCTTTGGCAAAATGTGGCTGTGAAATTCATTAGCTTTTTTCCAAGGTTTGTGATCAAAGTCCTGGTTAATCATTCTTGTGATAAGCTCAAGGGTTTGCACTGGTCGTAGCATTTACGAGAAGGTTTGAATATCCTATATCATAAACTTCAAAAAGTATGTACAGGAGGGTGTTTAATATTTTGAAAAAAACATTGCTTGGTTTATTTTGACCCAGTGCATATATTCAGTGGGGGTAGAGCTTGAATATTGTAAAGAAAGTGAAATAACACCCACCTCTACTATTATTTCGACTGGGTTGGTTGATATATTTGAGATAGCTTTCTGTCTTTTAATTGTTTTAGAAATAATATTAATAAGCTTCTAAAGACAGTTCTAGAAATTCAAAGCAAAATCTAAATTTTTAGTTGTTTTTTTTTTGTGAAAGATTTAGAAAATGAGTTTATACACTGAAAATACTTGTTTTTATTTTACTTCTTAAATTATGGAAATATGTAAAAAGTGAATATTTTGTAAATTATTTGAGTGATAATACAAAATTGATCTCCGGTTGCTTTTGCATGATGTGAGTAAAAAAAAAGTAGTTTTTTTTAAGGATTTATTTTGTTTTCCATTCCAAAGCATAATTAACATAGTTTACCTAATACTACTAACATATCTATGTAATTTTTTGTTTCACATGATTAACAGCATTAGCTGACAGAAGTTCTGTTTATTGGGTTTCTTATTACAGGATAATCTGTTTAATTGGGAAGAGTTAGTCATACAACGACATGTGGCCTATGTAACCCACACTGTCCAGAACCTTCTGTCAGCTACCTCACCTCCTAAGGATGTAGTCTTCTCTTGGGTCCTCTTGGTGGTGTTTGTGCTCTCTTGTATGTTTGTGTACATTTGTCCTCCACCACCTTGATACCTTTTTCCACTCTAACTAACCTTCAAGACGACTAACTCTCTTTACTATATGAAACAAATGACTGCGTGTAGCCAACATCTTTGTACAACCATGATGTCTTTTTGAGAAGCAGTATTCCGAGTGTTGTCAACATCTTACCTTCCATAAACCTAATGAATTTTCTTAAAATATCTGAAATTTGAAGATAATGTATTTTTTTTTATCTGATACAAAAGCAAAATTCCAGGTTTTCATTGACATCTTATATTTGCTCTCTCAATGATATATCTTTTACCAAGTTAAATAGTTTATAAATAAATGGAAGTATTCAATAATCAGATGCAACCGATGTTAGATGTATAATTTCCACCTCTTATGTCTTATTGTGGATTACATATTTCAGAACAAAGTAACTTCTTGTCACTAAAGTTGCATTCCCATCTGGAACAACTAGTATATGGGTAAAAATCAACTGTCACTAACTTTTTATGTTCACTTTATGTAATTTTGATATCCTTTTATGCTTTCTTTAACCCAAAACACTAACTGATAAGATGGCATAGCTAATGATTGTTAATATTAAAGCCACATTCTTTGTAACTTTGTACTGATATACTAAACATGGTTATGATGATCAGTAAAGATTATATTGAAGGTTATATTATTTTGTGGACTACACCAGTCAGCTAAGATAAAGATCACAGTCATGTTGGCTTGTGTATGCTACATAGTACTTCTTCCTTCCCATTTTTTAATTGCTTACGATTTTACATATAGGTTGTAGTTTTGCTAAACATTATTTGTTTTACCTATCCTAATCTCAGATCAGTATTAGGCCATGCATGATCTTCTTGATGTATAGTAGCTTTATCATATTCCATAGCGAACTGATCAGTTATTTGTCATAACTAGTGTAAATCATAGTGTTAGCGATCTGAAGTAGTTATCATAAGTGGTTGGCCAGTTATCTATTAAAGGTCCTGTTTTGCACTTGTTAAGCAACTGTTTAATTTAATATAATGGTCTATATTTAAAATTTACAAGTCACTGCTATGAATTTGTTATAAAATCCAATATAACTACTAAAAATCACAAACACTATGGTCATTGAATGGTCAGTATAAAATCCAGTAAACCTATACAAATGACCATTATTGTTACTGGCTATAATTGATAATCAGCTTGTCATTTCCCCCATGGTATCCGGATATAGGCTATGATATTAAAATTACTAATCTTATCAAATATCAACCATAATATTGGCAATCTGTAATAGTTTTACTTGACTGTTTACGGAATTGACGAGTTACTGATCAAATACAAATTGTGATTTTTACTGGCCTTAGTGACTGTATCCTTTGAGAATCAACCAATCACATGGTGTGTGTAGACCTTGTTTTTTGGTGCTTTGTGATATTTGTACTTGATTGTGTAAAGACTTGATCATTCATTTATTAAATATAGACCAGAAAGTTGGTAGCCTGTAGCTGTTTTGAGTTTGGAAAATGACCATGATTAAATTTAGGTTTTGTCTTTTGTGATCATTATTGATATTAATGGAACTTCGTCTTGATTTTGTTTTTTCTTATCCTTTTACTAAATATTGTAATAAAATTGAGCAGCTTGAGATGTGAACTTGAAATTTTTAATCACCCATTTTCAGTCTTGTATTATCTGTTTCAGTTTTATTATGTTTGGTGGGAATCAATTATGTAGTAACTGCATTTCGACTGATGTTGTACATCTTGTCATTTTTTTAAAATTCAGTTGCATATTTCATGATCATTGTGAAACTTTAGAATAGTAATATCCTCTGAATAATTCCAAATACTTTTCAGTGTTTTACTGTAAAATTTATATAGTACAGCCTGTGTACAATGAAGCATCTAATAATATAAGGAAGCTTGTTAGCTGCCAATGATCTTTTCACTCATTCTAACTTTTTTTTATCCTTTGCTCTTACCTTTATTAAGTTAGAATTCTACCAATGATCTTAATTTTTGGTTATTTTAATGATTGTTCTACTTCTTATCCCTCACTCTTACATTCCAAAATTGGAATTTTACCCTCTCATATTGTGTATTGGAATCTTGCTAAACTTTTAACTAATAAAGGCAAAGTTCCAGGTGTCATTGGTCTCGGTACTATATATTTTGTTATAGTTCTTGAATAAACTTTAGTATTTAATAAGTGGAATAAGTCAGTTTTCCTTTGGTTTCTTGCAAAAATTTGTAGCTCAGGATATTTTATCTTTCTATAAACAGTAATATCCCATTTAGTGCTCAAGAGGGGTTCCTGAGAACGAAGCTCTAAATGAATCAGCTCTGAACAGAGTCATTTTAACAATATATATATATGTGGAGATATGTAACTGAGGACATTGTTTCTTACCTATGAA
Source organism: Limulus polyphemus (assembly GCF_000517525.1). Classification (NCBI taxonomy): domain Eukaryota; kingdom Metazoa; phylum Arthropoda; class Merostomata; order Xiphosura; family Limulidae; genus Limulus; species Limulus polyphemus. The sequence goes on along the minus strand of NW_013668473.1, from coordinate 106,385 downwards.
TGATGTATAAGTGCTTTATTTAGGTTCTGGTAAATTTAACGTAAATTACTCACCGTAATATCATCATCACTGGAAAAAAGCAAATTTTTATTAGCCTTCAATCTTGTTTGGTTACAGAGCCATCAAATAGAAAATCAGACCCTTCTTGGCACGCCCACCTGTCACATTCTCCCTTTCATGATTGTCAATACATGTAGTTCTCTCTTATGTTTACGACTATATTAGTTATAACCAATAGACAGGCAAGGTTTTTGTGTATCAAATATTACATTGTTCTCTGTGCAGAGATTTGTAGATCGCTTCCTAAGAAAATGTTTTTTCCCACAGGAACAATATTGTGTAGATGGATGACGTTTTAACAGTTCACATTGTGTCTCTAGAAACACCAGAAAAATTGTGATAGTTACAGGACATTGTCTGTTTTTTGCATGTTATTATTCTATGTTCTTTGTTGCATTATTTTATTAAATAAAAATTATTTAGTGCACTACTACCATTAGTATGAAAAAGTAGTGTTAAGAGAGTTATAGAAACACCAGAAAAATTGTGATAGTTACAGGATATTGTCTGCTTTTTGCATGTTATTATTCTATGTTCTTTGTTGCATTATTTTATTAAATAAAAATTATTTAGTGCACTACTACCATTAGGATGAAAAAGTAGTGTTAAGAGAGTTATAGATTTTAAAAGTTTTGTTCCCTCTCGTGAAAAAAAAAAATCTCTCAAGGAGACAAGAGCTCTATAATGAATCAGCTTAAAGCAGGATGGCACTAAGTGGGATTTTACTGTATATCTCATTTTTTATATTTCAAGGTGGAATTTCAACTAGCTTTGTAGCTAGTTATGAAGGTATGATCATATATCAAATAGACATGCTTACATCATTTTGTGATATTATTTACCAAATCAAGTATGATATTTCAACAATTCATTTGTAACTTATTAGGGATAGTTAGTTGAAAAAAAGATGAGTTAATTGTGTAATAGCACATTATGCTCTTAATAGTTCTAAGTGCACCAATCTTGTTACATTATATAATTTTCTTGTGTTTTTTTATTATTATTCATGTAAGAAATATTGGAAAGAATTTGTCATCTTCAAATACAGCTGTGGTTTTGAAAGATAAAGCTTAGTCATTATACTATTGGATTTGTACAAGTACGCTTGGTAGTGTAGATGTCTGTTAATAGTAAAAAAACTTATTTAAAAACAACTGTAAAATGACAATAATGTTTCACATGAAAGCCTAGTACAAAAAAAAATTGCCACTGAAAACAAAAAAATGAAGATGGGAAAAATTTTTGATATATTTAAAATTATAGTAACTGTTTTATGTATTTTACTGTATTAACATCAGTGTACACCAAGAGTTTATTGGTTAAATTTCCAATAAAAGCCTGTAGAATTAAAATATGAAAATTGTGGTTTTAGCCTTATAAGTACTGGCTCATACTTAATATGTTTTTATGTACCACTAACATACTTCATATCATGTTCACCTTTTAAAACTAATTTTTTACTCATTTTGTTGTGATTTCACCAAGTAAATGATCAACTGTGTTATGAAAAAAGAGAGTATTTTTGTTGCAGGAAAAAATAGGAAGCAGCATATTATGATAAATGTGTAATGAAGTGTTTGAAAAATAATTATTTTAATGAAAAGCTCAAGAGTTTTGTATTAGTTCTCAACTTTTCAAAATTGTTATTGCATTGATTTTGTGTAAATAACAGTTCACACAATATGAAAGAGTAACAGTTTAAAAGTTCTGAAGCTGAATTTCAGAAGAATGGTGAATTAGTTCATGAAACACGCAACTGAAATATGGTAAAAGGAGGCATGTAAATAGGAATATTCTAAAGAAAGCCTTATTTGTTTAAGGTTTCAGAAATGTTGTTGAAAAGTAAGAGAGATGTGTTCAGATTGCATTCTGTAAGGTAATTAAATCTTTGTAATCTATGCTTTGATTACTTCAGCTGAGTTTTTTTTTTTATATTGTAGACCATTTCACTAATTTCAGGTTTATCCCTCGGGCTATTAAATTATGCAGTCTTGTGCTTTCTCATAATTTACATTTTATACAAATATTACATATTTTATGTAAATGTTCCGATATGTAACTAGTTTTATGCAATTCACATTGGTAATGTGAGTTATAATGATCCAAGTATTTCTGAAATTACAAAGTATTACCGTCTACCTTTAGAAATATCTTTATCAACACAGTGATTCAATTTGCTAAAGATATAGACATAGAAAGACACCCTTTCTTGCAAAAATATATAAATTCCAACTTTTCATATTTCATACTAAATAGTTATAGCAAATGTTATGATAGTTTTGTACAATATAAAATAGTTTTGCCTTAATGTAAGCACATGTGAATATACCTTATTAGGGTTAGTGTTATACATCTTGAATGTCTGCGATATATTTATCTAGTGCTTCCTAAACATTTGAAAAAATTAGTTTCTGTTACATTTATATTTGCTTTCTTCATATGATTATATTTTACTACTTATTTTTAAAGTAACTTCAGAACTGTTTCTTTTGCATGTTAGATTACGTCTAATCTTGTGATAGTACATAATACTTGCAGTAATATTTGTGAGAGCACCAAACTGGATAGACAGATAGTGTGCTGAATTAGATGAAAGCAGTTAACAGACCTTCAACAGAATGTTTCAAGTATTTTTTAAATGTCTTTTTTATTTGTGATAATGGTGGAAATAATACTAGGTAATACTTAATAGAAAATAATTTTTTATGTGCTGTAAATCCAGTTTACATGAGCTTTTACAGCCGAAAAGAATTTGATTTTTTAGGGCTATTAATTTTTCAGATTTTTAATGAAACTTTCAATATAATTTTTAGTTAAAAAATTGAAATTTACTTCAAAATAATTGTTTAATATCTTATTGCTATTTTGCTTCTGTGTGTGTGTATGTTTATGTACATGTTAATACGTAGAAATATATTCAGTAAACTGATGGTTAATTAATATGGAATGATAATCCAATCTGATTAATGCTTTGATATAATAAACCTCATTAGGAACAGCAGAAGTTTTTCTCAACACTGATAAAAATCATACATTTTGAAATACATCCCAGATCGGTAAGAACAGATGAGTTAAGTTTTTAAATATTAGACAAATCATTAATTTTTTCATGTAAATAGAGTACTTATATCATAGATAATATTCAAGGTTAAAACTGGTACACAATTAAAAAAACAATTTATTTAGTCCTATCTATGGCCTTCAAAAAGTTGATGACTCTACATGTTTTGACTAATCTGACCATAAATGTCTTGCAGGTCTCGTTTAGTATATTATAATAATACTCAATTTTTGTCTGTTATGATAATGCGCATGCACCTTACTATCTAAATACACATGCGTGCACGTTATTTCTGTAAAAGACACACAAACAAACATATTATTATATATATTTTGTTGTGTTAAGTGTTAAAGATGTCCACAGTCATTATGGTCAACAGTTTATATATCTGTGCTGAACTCCACACTTTCATAGTTTAGTAACACTTATGAGTAGTCTATTTATGGATAATAAATTTCCAATTCTGGTTTATGCTGTGTTCTACCTTAAAAAATATCATTTACTTGCTGATGTACCTATTCAGTGCACAGGGAAGATATAGCTGTGTCAGATATAACTGCTGATCCCTCTATATTGCTCGCTGTGGGGACTTCAGGGTACATGCCAGGTGTGGTGATGATCAATCTAGCAGTTTGCCGGTTGTAAGCACACACACATATATTTTTGTCAAATAACAGTTTAGATGTACAAAAGAAACTTGAACAGTATTTCTGGGTTTATTTTAATAGCCAGTAAAGATATGAAAAAGGTTCATGCATCCTAAGAGGAGGTTATAATAAAGCTAAAATGTGATACATTTTTAAGATTTGAATAAAATCTTTATACTGAGATTTTAGCTGTCAATATTTTGTATTGAGAAAACTTGTGTAATTGCAGAAATTATAAATTAGTGAAGTATTGATAGTTTTTAATTTCTGGTTTCATCCTTTTATTAAATTTATTTGTTTGCTGGAGAAATTTCACAACATATTTGGCAAAGTAAAGAACTGTTTCTTTGTTATATTCTTGGCATATGGTAATATTTATTTAAAAAAATTATAATTGAAAAAAACTCCACATGAATTAGCATATTCTTAATTTTGTAAGACTTATTCAATGTTAAAATACAAGATTAATTATGCCGTATAAAGCAGCCAGGCAAAAATGGGACATTCAACCACTACCACAACAGGAATTTTAATAATTTGAATACTACATTCTTCTGTTTTTCTGAAAAATTTTGTAACCTCTCCTGGATAGTGTACAAAATTGTCTTATTTCAAATGGGTTGTTACTAGTTAATAGCTGTTCATATGAACTCTTTGGTTACAATTAAAACTAATATTTAACAAATTGAGTGACTTGATTGTTACAAAAAGGCAAAAAATTTGTAGTACTTAAAACAATAAAAGTATAAACAATACTGTAAAACTTTAGCTTGTAAAGTTTAATACTGTTGATAAAATGTTCTACATAAGTTTTTTAGTTTGAAAATCATGGGCAACAAAGAAGTATTTTTTTTGTCTTCTATTTTTGAATGGTAAAGGGTACGTGTATAGGATGCTTATCTTGTGAAATAATAAGAGAACAGATCATATTGAATGTTTATTTTTATTCAATAATGAGGAAAAATAATTTTATAATAATATTTTATTGTTCACCATCAATATTAGTAATCAGTTGATGAGGTTTTTGCTATGATATCATTCATGAAAATACTGTAACTCATTTACACAGGTATTAGTGCACTTTTAATGTTATGGAATTAAAGAGGAATTGGATAGAATAGGAGCCAAAAGAGATAAACAGTTGTGGTCTTTGGCAGTCTATTTTCACAACTTTCTTCCAACTAGGCTAGTTGTGTGTATGTAAAGAACATTGTTTGTAAAATGTGATGATTACTGCAGCAATGCTGCCATATACTTAGACAGAGATTAGGGTATGAACGTTGCCTATACCTTGGTAGATCTACTAACGGCACCACTGGCCACATACATATTTGTGGTATTAGTCTCCATTATACAGCAAATTGCAGTTGTTTATGTTATGTAATTCCCATTCTATTCAATTAATGAAGTAGTTCAGTAATGTATGGCCACCCCTTTTTAACTTCAGTATGAACTACAAACATATCGGTCTATTTTCAGTTAACAATGAAGCAAATATGTTTGAAATCAAGAATTACAGTTTGGGGTGGTATTAATTGAACTAACAATACAAAAAGGTCTAAGGACAATACACCATATCATTTATTGTGCATTGGTCACTTCAGCCAATTTTTCAATGACTATCTCAACTGTAGGGGCCATCATCACTGAAGCATTGGTAATTTAGGACATTATATTAGTTGCTTGTGGAAGTTTAAAAGTCAAGCTATTGATTTTATTTGTGTTCAACCATTAGAAGATTGATGACTCAGGTGAATGTTCATGCTGTAAAGTACTGATCTTTAATATTGTTTTGAATGCTGTTTTTTATGTATTCATAATAATTCTAATAGTTTAAAAAGACAAAGTAAAATGTTTATTTATGTGTGTGCTTGATATTTCAAATTAATAATTGACATGTTTCTTACAAGTTTTTGCAATTTCTAAGATGGATGAAGCTTGGTATTTACAACTGAATGTAAAGTTTTTGAAAATAAAAATTACTCTACTTTTATCATTTTGCCCTCTGCTCATAACTTGAAAATACATGGGTAAGTTTGGAAAGTTGTATATTAACAGGACTTGTGTAGATTAGGAGATTTAAAAAACAGTAAGCCCCCCAGTGGCATGTCTGTGGACTTACAATGCTAGAAACCAGGTTTCAATACCCATGGTGGGCAGAGCACAGATAGCCCATTGTGTAGCTTTGTGCTTAATTCCAAACAAACAACAGTAGATTAAAGGTTTTAAATTGGGGTAGTAATTTGTTGTTGTCATTTGTGTTTCTCTAGACTATAAAGTCAACTTAAAATGTAGTAATGTA